>NC_091743.1:54120978-54155978 GCF_043380555.1 Nothobranchius furzeri | reverse complement strand
CACACACACACACACACACACACACACACACACACACACACACACACACACACACACACACACACACACACCAAAATGCAGACCTCTCCTTCTGAAAGTGAAAAACACAGATCTGAGGTGAGAATGCAAGCTTCTTGCAGTAATAAGAAATTGATCTGCCTGCTACCACCGTTGTGGCCCGTGATTGCCTGGGCCATACAAATGAAAATCCAATGTTGCGCTGTTCCGTCCCTTTAGAATACAGCTGATAGCACACAGCTCAGAGGCCTGATGCTGCGGCAGAAACCTTACAAAAGCCTCGCTGGAGAGCAGCAGGGCCTTTTTAATGTGATGTGTGCATGACTGAAACAGAGTCTCTTTAAGAGGAACTGTAAAACGATGTTTGCTGCCAGATTGGAAAAGTGAGCACAAGAGAGGGAATGGAAGTAAAGGTTACAGATACAGAACATTACAGAACATACTAAGCTTCCACACAGCGTGGCATCATGTCAGTAACATGGTGTTCCCTCATGAGGAAGCAGCAGCGTCAGTGAAGAGATCATTTGAATGAACGTGAGAAAATTTCATCCTCAGAAATCTCAGTCCTGCAAAGTCCACTCAGAAACTACAACTAGCCTTCTAATCTATGACACAATATCAGTTATTATGGTTTAACTTTATGTTATTACAAGCTTCAGCTAAACAGTATATCTTTTATTACTTGTGTCCATTGCCTACTTTATATGCACTTGTTTCATTTCAGCTCTGATGTGATTTTACAAACACACCGATGTGTCAGTTTCACTGTGGCGGACTCACGACACACGGAGAACAGCAGTGTGACAAACAGCATCAGCGGCTACATTGGCTGATGATAGAGAGCTAGCTTAACATGAAAAAAAAAATGTGTGTGTGCCTGATAGTAGTGTGTGCGTGTGCGTGTGCATGTGTGCATACGTGCAGAGCGCTCTTTACTGACCCGTACCTCCATCTCCTTGAGTACAGGATGGTCCTCAATCCCAGGAAACAGGACCCTCATGGCATAGGTGCGGTAGTCCAGGAAGGGGATTCCTGCTCCGTCCAGCTCCTGTGTGAGCTCGTGGATGTCTGTCTGCAACTCTGCAAAGGCTGCAAAAAAGAACAAAGAAAGATTAAATAAAAATAAATTTAACAGTTCTGACTTTCACTGGGATGGGATTGTAGGGGATAAAAAGTGGACTGCAGTTGCAAGAACGTTTCCTAAACATCTCAAAACATTAGAAAAGGGTTCTCAAGGGAGTCCCAGAGCTGCTCTGCTGTGTTGCTGGAATTGTTTTCAAATCGTTTTCACACAGGTTTCTTGATTTTGTGTCAAAAACTTTTTGATTTAATTTCTGTGAATCAGAAATTAAAAATGATAATTTAAGGAGGGATAGGTGATCGGACTGAAAATAAAATGAAAAATCACTGAAACACAGTTAGGACACTTTGTGACTAAACTGCAACAACAAGAGTTACACACGGGTGCAAACTTGTTTGCAATTGTCCCAGATGTCACAGGTGACCATGATGTGAAATCTGCTGCTCAGGTGTCATATGTGTGATTCCAACAGAAGATTTGCATGCTTATTTTATTTTTGTTATTGCAATTTTGTGTCTCCAACTGGTCGCCAAAACATAAAGGTGTCAGTTTGTTCAATGTTCTTTTGTGGCAAAGCAAAAGTAACAATAAAAGGGAACTTTTGCATCCGTGTTTCTATGAATGTATAAGACCCATCACCAAGTGACAAAAGAAGAAATAACTTGGTTACAATCTTCTGAAACTCTTTCACACCATGTTCTTCTATAATATTTATATATATAGAAAAATAAGCAAATTTAAAGAAAATACAGAAACATCTAGAAGGAGTGGCTGTAAAAAGCAGCATTCTGCAGAACTATGAGTGCAGAGAAAGATGGAGGGATTAAAGAGAGGTAGAACAGAGGAAAGTGGTTTGGTGCAGAGGAGGGGGGGGGGGGGAGTTCGGGATGAACAGGTACATGGGAACATAAACCTGACACACACACACACACACACACACACACACACACACACACACACTTCGGTTCCTATGCCTTGAAGCTGATCACACAACCTTGCACCCAGATGATTTATGTGGAAGCATGTCAGAGTTTGTACACATTTTCAGTCCCCAATGTGAGTGTGTGTGTGTGTGTGTGAGTGTGTGTGTTTTCTGACCCCATCCTATAAAATCTAATGGTTTCTCAAGTTACTTTAATGGAAAAATTGGATCATATCAGTTCCCAAACACAACAGCCACAAGTCAAATTAAACAGTTAAACTCTATGTTGTTGTATCTAACTAAGGAACCAAAGCAAGTCTCCACAGTTTCCTCAGAATAATGTTTGTGTGTCTCATCTAAATTATAACAGATAACAAAACAAGGCCCAGAATAACAGATGGCTTGTGTCATCCTCTCCTTCCCATCTTTATCTCTTTCTCTTCCATTCAAAGTGACATCTAAGAAGTCACTTCTCTGCTGGCTTCATTGGTCCCTTCAGCTCTATTTCTATCTGTTCCATCCCTTTTCCTGTGCTAGCTACTTTCTGCAAACTCTCTTCATATCAGCGTTTTCCTGGTTTCCCCCGGGATAATTACTTCCGTTACACCTGTCTTATTAATCACACATACGGCTTTCCTTTTGTTGTACTTGAGTAACCGTCTGTTTGCCCACTGATCTCTCTGTGCAACTAAACATTTACCCAGAATCATCTCCCATCTTCAGTTGATCCATCCTTTTCATTTAAAATTTCTCCCCAAATCTGTTTCTTTTCAACTCTTCTTTCATAATCCCATCAATCTCACTAATTGTTTGCCATACGTCTCTCTCCGACTCCGTCCCTTCACATCCATCCTCTTGTCGTCTTCCAGACAGCGAGGGGCAGACAGGGGTCGGGGCCCGCAGACTTACTGCCTCACACTGCAGCCAATCATACTCTGACCTAGAATATGAATTTATGAGAGTGTGTGTGGTGGGGCATAGGTGGTGGACAGGAAATAAAAACAATCCAAGTGCAAGGAAAAAAAGCTGCTGATCATTTCAACGCACTTGAGTAATGCACACCATGAGGATAATACCAGATTATGATATTTTGAACCAAAAGCAACAACACAGCAGATGTTGTCTTCTATTTCCATCCCTTATAGTTGATGTTAGACTTTGATCAGAAGTTATGGAGTGACTACCAGCTCACAGCGCCTCAGCTGCTTCAGACCCAACTCACCGTAGGTAGAGAAAACGTTGTGATCCTAAATCTGGTGCTTCAGAAGTTTGAATGGGATATTTTATTTGATTTTGATGCCACATCATAGTCATTCTGCTTATCGTTACTATAAGGCTGTAAGACTTCTGATATCTCAGACCGGATTCGTCACAAACCCAAAACTACACAATTTACACAAATCTGCACAACTTTAATGTAATCTAGCAGTTTATAGCTAGACGTCTCTGTTATTCTGACCCAGTAGGCTGCAGGTGGACTTCAGGCAGTTTCTAATCAAGATTAAACACTGTTTCATGTAAACCTCTTTAAAACAATGCAACAAATAAAGTGATCTCTCCTTCCAATGTATTGTCATGATCATGCTATCAGTATTCTCCTTCTCCTCCACCCCATCTGTCTCTCTCCTTCTGCCAGCAAACCAGTACCAGCATCAGTAGGATCCTCTCCCAGGATCCATGCCTCCTCCTGCCAAGTGAATATATGCTAATGTACTGGTGTAGAAGTTTCTCTCCATCTCCCAGTGGTCCTCAGCTAACACCAAACCACTCCTTTACAATCCCTCACTTTCTCACCTCTGTGCCCCATCTCAGGCTAACCCCTACCCTCTTCCTCTCTCTTTCCCACCGTGTGTGTGTGCGCGCGCGCGTGCGTGTATGGATGGTAGTGAGGCCAGCCAGGCTGTTCTCTTGTGGGGTGAAGAGCCAACATCTGGTGGCTGGCTCAGATCAAAGTACTCCTCTGGAAAGACACCAACACACACACACACACACACACGCACGCACGCACGCACGCACGCACGCACGCACGCACGCACGCACGCACGCACGCACGCACGCACGCACGCACGCACACACACACACACACACACACACACACACACACACACACACACACACACACACACACACACACACACACTGCAGCAACCTAACAGCAGGGGGATGGTTGGCATCAACTGGGAGAGGAAAACAGAGAGTCGGAGCGAGAACGCAGAGAGAGAAACCGATAGGACTATTCAGTGTGAGTCGTGCTGCTGTGAGCAACACTTGATCTCTAAATGAGGCTCAGCTGAGGAAAACACAACTCACCTTCCTTGCACTCCAGAGCGACCCTGGACTCCAGGTTGTCCATCTGAAGTTGCAACCTTTTGAGGGTGCGGTCGGCGTCCCTTGATTTCCTCTTGTAGGCGATCAACACCATGATGATGACCAGCAGAAGCAGGCCTCCACCTCCTCCGATACCGATGATAGCGGGCAGGGTGAGCAGGCTGTCGGAGTAGATCTGAAGAGTCCCCGGCGAGTATTCAAAGCCCCCAACACGAACCTTGATGAGAAACACAAAGAGAATAGCTCAACTCTGCTGGACTTGCACACACTATAACTGGGCTTTCTGCCGTGATGTTGGAAACCAATTTCCTTCACATCAAGTACAAAATAAATGAGATGTCACCGTCGTTATTAAAGCTGTCTAACCTGCAAAGTGTAGGAATCCTAAACAGATCCAACTTGAAAACTCACAGGCTGCACGGGGATAAAAGTGCGACTAACTTAATAAACAAACCTTCTACGTCTAATCACAAAATGTATTTAGGCTGGAAAACAAAGCAGAGCCGAGTTGTGCTACGAGCGACCCAAAACTCCATTATCACATCAAAACAGTTCTTGGTTGCAAAACAAATGATAAAAATGTAAACAAATAACACACATCCTCTGCTCTTCCTCCTGCTTTCACACTGGCTTACATCTATAAAACACCAACAGAAAGAGAGTAAAAATAAACAGAGACCTCTCATGCCCACAAGCCATTTTCTGGTCTCTGCTGAATACCAATACTGCTTAAATGCCAGGGAGGATGCCAGCCAAGCCAGACGGATCAAAAGCCTCTAAGACTCAAATACAGTCGAGGAGTACTGCCAATGGGGCGAGAGCAGGGGTGTGTGTTCCTGTGCTTGCAGCCATACGAATAGGGTAAAAAAAAAAAATCTAGAGTAATTGAAGATATTTGGGTCGTCTGGATGGGGGAAGAGAAAATGAGATGAATGAATGAAAAGGCAGGAAGTGGATTGATGTGAGTGTGAACGTCAGAGCCAAAATAGCAGGAACTGCGGGACAAAACAGGCTGGAAGAATAGAATTACGAAAAATGCAAATCTAGTGGGATCATGAATTATCACCCGCTTAACCTACATCTTTTCCAGGTATTGACACGTCAGCGTGTGGCACATCAAAACAAAACATGACAGGAGAGACGTTACACAGGAACAACATGAAGAATGAAAGTTTCTCTTACTGTGACTTTGTGTTCTCCGGTCAGATTGGGCCACTCACACAGCAGCTGGCTCTCTGACAGGGTGAGAACGCAGGGCGTCTCCCCGATCAGCACCGTGTAGTTCAGTTTAGTATTCCCTGGAGCTGCAGGAATTAGGTTACGGCCCTAGAAACAGACACACACATAAAACTCTAACGTACAATCAGATCCACAAACATGAACAAAGCAACCACAGGCCTGAGCGATGCATCTGCCATCTTGAATCTTTTATCTTGACATAAGATAAAAATCTCAGATAATAGCTAACCCTCAACAAACCCTTAATTTGCATTTTCAGTTAATGCACAGCGAGTCATGGCAGATGGCTGCCCACACTGAAGGGTAGTTTTCCTCTCCACTGTCGCTGCATGCTTGCTTAGTTCAAATATTGCTGTAAAGTCTCTGACACAAGTCAGTGACTTGACCTGAAAATAACACTGCAGCCATTAAACGAACAACAGATGATGTACGGATAACACTGTCCCGTCCTACACCAGCCAGTTAAAAACGGGTACAGATCAACTACTTAAAACAATTAAAATCAGCATGCAGGGGAAATTCAAGTAGCCAACACTTGTTTTTACTTTTTATAGAAATTAAATGAACCAGTTAAGCTGGCTTTGACTCGGCTTAGCCCTGTTATTCTTTAATCAAACCTGCTTTTTACTGATTCTGCTAAAAGCTGGCATCAGTAGAGGTTGATGTTAAAACGTGCCCCACAAGGTGTACTCTGTGGTAAATTTAAGGTATAAAACTCTGTTTTACTCTCAACAGCAACATTCTCAGCACAGTTTTTTTAAAAGAGAGAGAAAGTAATTTTCGGAACATTGTAATAGAATTTAAGTTTCTTTGAAATGATTCACTGTGAATTAGTTTAAGGGGTTCTTATTTCTGAAGGTATTCAGCAGAAGACGACTGGGGCAATCAGAGCTTTTCATTACAGAACTATATTTAAAGTTTGGGGGGTTAGGCTTACCTCATTTCTAAATCTCCACCTTGATTTGATAGGAAGGAAAAAAGGCTTTGGTTTTTCCATGAAATTGCAGGATAATTTCCTTACTGAAAGGCTTTGAAGTTCAAGGGGCGGGGGGTGGGGGTCATAAGACGACGCTGTGGGGGCGGGGATGGGGTAAATACTCAGGATTCAAATACACACAGCCTCTATGGCTCAGAGTCAACATGCTATAAAGTCTCTCTTCAAACGTCTTTAGATGAAAACCTGAGTGGGCGCCATGGCAACACTCAGACCCACTTTATAAATATCTCTTACTTTGCACCTGATTTTGAAAGGAGAGGTTTTAAGAAACAAAATGTCTCCCTCTTAAAGGTCTTCAACCCCCATCGGAGAAAGCAGGAGGAGAAACAACATCTTTCAAGGCTGAAAAACATCTGCAAGCAGGGTGAAAAAAATCATTTCAAATGCTTGTCAGTGATTTATCAACTGGACTGGAGGCTGAGAGGTCGCTCTAACATTTTCTCAACTTATCATTTGTCAGATTAAACCTTTACCATTACAGGAATATTTCACACTCAGCTAACCTTCTTATGTCCTAACGTCTCAGTGTGTAGATATTTGTGCTGCACCTACCTTGAGGATGAGTGGTGAGCTGGGCTTCAGCTCTAGCATGCCTGTGGAGCTCAGAGGCTCAAACTCTGGGTTGGGATGGTAGCTGAAGGTCTCGTTTACCACCAGCACCGAGCGAACTCCATCCAAGACAAAACCAATCTCATCCGGACTGCTACCCAGTTCTGAAAAGCTCTTGTCAGATCCGGCCACAGAGGGCGCCAGACACTCCATCACTGTGTTGTTGACGACTGTGCAGTTCTGAAGAGGCAGGAAGAGATGAGGAGTAAAATGAGGAGTGGCGAAGGCGTGAACATATGTGAAGCTGATTTAGTACTTCAGTGTTTTCAATAAGTGGGAAAATAAAATCCTGCGTGCTGCAAGGAGCTGAAACAAGGTTATGCGATAAAAGTGATTAAACGCCTGTAATGACATGATGAGGAAAAAGCGGCCTAATGACATCAGAGCTGTAATCAGGGTTGATATCATCTAGAAATACCCTGTGGACCTCCACACAAATTAAACCATAACGACAGAGCAGCTAGTCGCTGCTAATGCTAACACGGGATGGCAGAAGAGACCTTTGCAGCCATACATTGTGCTACATTTGTCACTCACACACACACACACACACACACACACACACACACACACACACACACACACACACACACACACACACACACACACACACACACACACACACACACACACACACACACACACACACACACACACACACACACACACACACACACACACACCAATAAACATACCTCTCTGCAGTCAAGGAGGGACAGAAGAAATGTGGGATATTTTTACTTTTAGCTTTAGAGTCGGAGAGGGAAAAAGGTTAGCTGAGCCCCGTGGTGAGGGGTGAAGAGAGCGGGATTTGTAGGAGCACCTTTATTGCTAGTTGACATTTTAAAGGTTAAACTGCTAAAAGGAAATTCAACATCAAAAACAAACAGAAAATAAGCTCTTGGCAGGTTAACCGACAGCGGCAGGTGTGTGTCTGTTCTCCTGAGGTGTGTGTATAATAAGAAAGTGTGTTTTTCTATAAGGGGAGAAAGGCAGACTCCTGTGTGTATTTAGAATTATGTCTCATTTGAGAGAAGTTTCTATTAAATCACTACAAATGTTACAAAAACTCACATTTTCTGATTCTGCAGCTCCATACTTGGCTCTCATTTTGGGCTCTTTAATGGTGGCCAGGTTGGTTCCGGTAATGGTCAGCATGGTTCCGCCACTAAAACAAATACAGAAAATGCTATTAGAGAAGAACATAACACACACACACACACACACACACACACAGACGCACGCACACACACACACACACACACACACACAATTATATAACACCAAAAGACAAGAACATTTCTTAATGCTCTTGCGTGCTGCGAAATTAACCATCGCCTGTTTATTTCCTCTTGCATGATCCTGCTGCATGCACTATTCAACAGGCCCATCAGTGGATATAAATGTTAATAAATCTGTTCTCAGAAGTGAATACAGCCCTTCAGATGGTGATTCACCATTAATGTTCACTCCAGCTGTAGCCTTTCCTCTGCTTATTCATGGAGGCCCTTTATCTCCTGCAATGACAGTAATGCCACGTCTCTTGCATGAATGTTAAAAGCTCGTTTAAACACAGGCTGGAGGGGAAAAGATGCAAATTTGTGTCATATCTGATTGTTAAAGCCTGTGGCCTCACATCATCACATCACAAAGGCAAGAGGAAACACAAATTTATGTTTCCGATATATTTTTTATTTCACATCCAAACAGAATGGGTGTCAAATTGTGCAGTTTTGACACAAGTGACCTATTCGGGTCTATGTGACACTGACCAGCAGAGACATGGGTGCTGTGGGTGAGAAGACATTGCCTTTGTCAGCCTGTGAGGCTGAACTTTATCTGATGAGAGACGCTCTGACAGATGCTAAATAAGTCGGCGTATAACTTATCTCAATCCAGTGCTAATGTGAGTCACTGCTGGCATAAGAATGAAGCACTGGCTTTAGTCAAACAGCTTTTTATTTTCTAAAATGCCAAGGGTGCACCACAACAGGAGAATATATGCTGTGAAATTTGAGGAAAATATCTCTCCAATGAGATAGAGTAAGGGATGCAGGTGATGGGATGCTGGACTAGTATACAAGACTAGCATCATATGCTGGTCCACCAGCTAAACCATCACCAAAACACAATGACCATCTATGCTAAGATAAGTTATACGTTTTACAGCAGGGTCTCAGGACTTGCTGTAAAACTAAGAATAACTTAGCAGACAGAGTGCTGTGGTCTTCAGAAGGCCTGGTGGAGGCTGGGTGATGTGATGCTTGCTGTAAAAAGGACCAGATGAAGCATTTAGGAGGTTTACATGTATCCTTTGTTTGTTTGAGGAGGAGCAGAAACCCGAGCTGTGGAAATGTTGAGTAAATACAAACACTACAAAAGCCAGAGGCTTGAGCGAGAACTGATCTAAGAGATGATTAGAAACTTTCCCACATGGAAGCTTCCCACTACATTGTGCACCATGCACAATGTGCTTCACTAATCAACTTCTTTTAAACGCGTGTTAGAGACATGGATCTGTTATGGGGCCTGGATTGTCGCTCACAGAGAAGAATGAGTCCCAGTCAGCCCAGCGGTTGAGGAAACATCATCCGGAATGTCCCACTAAAGGAAACACTCCAGCAAAATGACTTTGTAAATAAAAAAGCATAAATATCCAGGAGAACCGTGCACCTCCTCCTGTGGGATCACTGAGGGAAACGCTGAAAACAAGCTGAGCAGAGGTTACTTCCCTCTGGGATGGAGCTGGTGCTTTTATTCTCCATTTTCCCCTGTTCAACCTTCAACCTTTCACTCATTCCACTCCAAACAAGACTTCTCCTCCTTTCACACCTTTTCTTCACGATGAGGGAGCTTGTGTCCCAGCTGAGTTTAAATGTGAGTCCCGTTTTTCACCTCATCCCCTTGCGATGGCACAGAGGATGACTGCTACGGTGTCTGGAGGGAAAATCTCGCTTCACTCCTCCACTTCTAAATAAACCGGATTTACTCTATAGAAAAAACAGCTGCTACCCATTTTAAAGTCACTTTAAACCCAAACAAAGAAAAAAATACCAGAACTGAATTCGCGATTATCTCAAAGCAGCCTCATTTTATTCTGCAATTTCTATGAACCTTAAGTTTTAATTAAACATTTAGACCAAAAAATCAGTTCCTGAAACTCTAAGCCACAGCAGAAGTGAATGAGAGAGTGATAAGTGTGCACATGTTGGTGTCACTTCAGAACCGAAGAGTAGCGTGTTTCTAGGTCATGCTAGTGAGCCCATTAGCATTTGGAAGCTCCGAGCTCGGCTGTTTTTCCCTCTACACCACAGCTTGTGTTTGCAGAAGAAACCTTCCTGTGGCTATGAAGTCTCATTTCAATAAGTCAAGTAATATTCACAGATACATCTCTGCTGCAGCTCATCAGCCAGCAGGGCATGCTTCAGGAACCTCCTTCTACTGCTGCTCTCGCTCACAAAGGTTTACTTTTAAAATATAAACAGAATAAATAACATGCCTTTTATAAAGTGAAATGGTGAGGAAAACTTTGTTTGTTTTTGTCAGACCCACAGAGGGAGTGTGGAGGCAGAAAATACATTTATCATCCTGTAGGTGGAGTTTCTTCTTCAGTTAGTCCAGCTAAACTCAAAAAGATTGATGAGTGTTGATATAAAGACCACCAAGGATTAATAATGCAGTGATGCATTTGTATCTGGTCAGCAGATGGATCTCACATCAAGCAGAATTGTAGATCAAACAGTGTACAGAGGTAACTTATAAATAGGAATTTTACAGTAGTGAATTATTGAATCATACATGTAACATTAAGATAGTAAAACACAAAAAAATGCCATTTCCTCTAAATTACTGAGAGTTCATCATTCTTTTGCATGAGCATGGGGTGGGGTTTAGGTGGATACCCTACCTGGCGATACTCCAATCCGGCTCTATCTTGAGGATGGTGGGATCATCTGTGTAGCTGAACTTGACTTCCGGGTTCCTCATCTCTGCAGAGTTGATGTCCACCATCACCGGGGTGGCACCTGAGGCCTGGCCAGCTGGGGTCACGCACACAATCTCCTTGCTGTTCCGCCTGGGTGAGAAGAAAAGGGAGTCAGGACGGGAACAAAACCAAACTTTAACCACTGCAAACCTCATAAATGATTCATCGAATGCACACGCATGCACGCACACACACGCACACGCACACACACACACACGCACGCACGCACGCACACACACATTGCTGACATCTGCCTGTACACAAGGCAAACATCTTTCCCGTTGTCCAGACCGGGTTTCATCAGCTGAAACAGCAAACTGCTGGAGTTCAAAGCTGTCACGCTGTCTCTTTGTCTGTCTCTCCATCAGGCTGGTAGCCTCTCTGTGTGATGCAACTCCCTCGCTGGGAGAGACAGAGCCAACTGTCACCAGCAAAGAAACTTCATGTGGCACGGTGTGGAACACTGGGGACATCTTGCAGTGAGCAAATCTGTGTTAGCAGACCCTGTGTGTGTTTACACCCACGTATGTGCCCGACTGCTTCAGGTAAATATAAAATCGTGTGTGTGTGTGTGTGTGTGTGTGTGTGTGTGTGTGTGTGTGTGTGTGTGTGTGTGTGTGTGTGTGTGTGTGTGTGTGTGTGCATGGAAGGCGCAGTGATAGATCTCGACCATAAAAAGAGCCAGCTGGTCAGAATCAAGTCCCTCCCCCGTGACCTGCTGTGAACGCCAAATCCAGACGGAGAGGATGAAGAGTAAAAACCTGTTCCCGGACCCTTGCAGCGATCCCAGGGCGGGGCCGGGCTACCGACCAGAAACGAGGATATCAGGGTGCCTTTGTTGAACGTGTCGCTGCTTCATCCCGAGGGGGGCAATTCCACCGGCGTCTTCAGAGACGACTCGGAGAGGAGATGAAGGAAGACGGAAAAAATTCAAGGACAATTTAGGGGGGGATCACATTCCTCTGGTGCTGTGTTGCTATGGTAACCATTTTCACAACAGCATCGATGTCAGGAGTGCCTGTGGTGCCATGTACGTGTTTTCTGACAAGGTTGCGGCCACACAAATTAAGCCGGGAGAGGAAACAGAGACGGGGGGAAAGAAAAGGGGGTTGCACGGGGAGATAAGAGGATGAGTGACTCGGGGTAAATAGGCTTTGATTAAAGCGAAGGCCAAACTGAATACAAACGCATTAAAGAGACAGACTCAACCAGTTCATTACTCTGGCCATAAAGGTTATTGCTGCTCAGTGAATGAAAGGCCAAGACTATTATATTCACCTTTCTGGTGACGTGCTGCAGAGCTTCAAATTGGCCACTACTTCTTTTTTTGATGTGATATTAAAAGAAAAGTTGATGGGTCTAAGCTCATTAGTTGAACCTGTCACTTGTTGCCTCAGATAGAAAAGCCTCTATAATAAAAGCACCTATTGGACAAAATACCTGGAAAAGAAAGAGTTAGGAGAAATAAAACAAATGTTTATGAAAGGTACTTTCTTTCAGTCGGACTCCTCTTTTACATCACAGCTCAGAGGAATAAAAGACCTGTTGGCTGCAGGAAGGAGGGTCATATCTAACTGGATCTATGTCTCCTTGACGTGAATTCCTAGCACATCTAGTGGAGAGAGGGTGAAAGGGAAGATAACAGAGACCGATTACTCTGTAAACTAAATAATCAGTGAGGTGGATGGCTTCATTTTTACATTTTTGCAGCTCAAAGCAGGCAGGGTGTGCCACGATGCCATTCACAACCACATAGTTCATTTTAAATTATGGTTATATTTCGCACAAAATGAGGGCTCTGCACTGAAGTCATTTGCAGCATAACTGAACAGCGATATCAGCCTCCCTTAGAAAGGCTGTACTATCATTCCCACAATTGCTGTGAATTACAGTTCTGCAGGTCATCCCCTCACTAGCTGCATTTTTCAGACCAGCAGCAAATCAATGGCAGCAACCGGGGAGCGGAGACGGACATTTTTAACAGAAATTATTGAACACTATGTAAGAAGAAAAGATGACAGCTTGATGAAAACTCAACGATGGATGAGAAGTACATGAAGCCTTATGAAGCGTACATTCCTATAGAGAAGAAAGGGACAATTTCACGTATCTTTTCTAATAAAAATATTTTGTAGCTATCAGGCAAAACTTTGTTTTTTGTTTTTGAGGTGTTAAAAATGATGCATCATAATGGAAAAATGGTAAAATTTTCTATGAAATTGTAGTAAACTTGAGTGTATTTAACACAAAAACGACAGAACAAAGATCCGTCTGAGCGGTTTGGATTCCCTCACCTCTCAAAGCGGCATGAGTGAAGCCCGATCTTCACAGATACGGCGCTGCCTGCATTGAGGTGACTGCCTTCAATGGTGATCCTTGTTCCTCCAGACAGAGGCCCGGCAGAGGGTTGGACACGGGAAAAATGTGGAGACTAACGAAGGACACAGAAGACACACGGGTCAAGAATGACTCATCGTCTTCATCATGGCTGTCAAATCCAGTTATGAAATCATTCACGCAACCTCCGACATCATTTTATCATGAATTATCAACGCTTACCACAAAGGTGAAGGCCTTGGTCGAGACTGCTTTGTAGTCAGGATGAATGCAGTCTCTCACACACACCTCCACCTGAGCGTCCTGCACTCGGTAACCCGTTGCATCATTCAGCCGACACACAATCCTGAGAGAGAGAGAGAAACAAAAGGAGAAAGAAGAGTTTGAATGATTGTCTTTTCACCTACAAATGAAACAGATCAGTGCTGCTTTAGTTTCTCTCCAGCATCGTTGTTTCAGTGTATTTTGAAGTTCATGTGAGCTATAAGTTGTTTGATTTAGACCAAAAAATGAAGTGATTGAAGAGCGAAGCATTCTGGGGTGAAACACCCCAGCTCGTTTGGGGTTCGCGCTCATATTTTAGCTACGTACTCATGACTCCAGTCACACGATGATATTTGGTTCTAGGAATAATGTTTCAATTTCCAAAACTTTTTTTTGTTTTTGTCAATCTAAAGTCTTATTGGACCGGCTTGTTTTACTGTAATTTCTGTTGTTGCATTTTTCTAATCATTAAAAGAGATGGTCTATGACGACCCTTCTATGGGACTGGTATGGGTGATAGGTCGGTGGCTGAAACCACGACAACAAATGACCGCTATACAAGCTGATTTTTTCTGGTCGGATGTCGGAATTCTTTATCTGGAAAACAAAACACAGCATGATTAGTTAACTTGGAGAACATATATTTAATAACTTTTAAAGGATGTAATTATACTGATTATGTATGAAGTGGTCAATATAAACCAATATATTGATTAATCAATCTACCTTTAGTTTAGTCCATCTGAAACAGGTTCCTTTGAACTTAGATGGAGTGCTAGAAAGTTTTATTTTACTAACAAAAAAAAACGGTTTATTTCTCGCATGTAGAACCAATGCATTCAGAGATGCTTTCAATTTGTATTCAGTTCAGCATCAATTGGTTTTCTCTGGGAATAAAAGGTAAGTTTATAAACAACTTTCTTTCTTTTTATAGATCTGATCATAAAGGATCAACAAGTTACAGCCAAACTTAACTGGCATTCAAAAAAATGTGTTCACCAATACCTTTAGTTATTTTAGTTTAAGTTAGCTTAGCAGCAGCGCCATTATTTTCTGTTTAATCTTCATGAGGTTCTTGATTTACAGTAATTATATGGACAACTGCAGCCAAAAAACAAGATCCAAACTTAAAGATGAGGGAAACATGTTTAATCAATACATTTGCAGTGGTCTCTGGTAGGAATGAATGCCTTGTAAGCCATACTCAGGGCAAAAAAAGCCCAGAAACACCTGCATCAGCAGAGACAAGTCTGCCACATCAGAGCTGAGTTTTACACGGCAGGATTATTTCCTGATATTTGGACATCTTGCCTCGGATTGGATAACGGCAACATGACTCTACCACTAACCCTGTTTGCTCGAGAGGGTGCTCGCTGCAGAACTACAAAGGCGGAGCTGCACCTGAGTCAGCCCCGCCCACTCATGCAAACAGCCTAGCCCACTGACTTTTTCTGTTTTTTGTTTGTTTGTTTTTTTATCGCAAACTAACCTGACCCACATGATTTACAGCTGTTACTACTTTACAAATGTTAATGCTATGTTCTATGCTCCAATTAAGCAAGATAAATATAACTTGCTACATGACAAAGCCTGAATATATCCCGAAATGAAAAGGTTTCATTTAGCAAATATCCGGCCATAGCCGCTCCAACAGAACCAAGGTACAAAAGCATTTAAGGACAATTGTTTAGTGGGCTCTGGTAGTCTAATGGCAAGATCATCAAACTTAAGTTTTGCTTTCCCCTCAGCTGATGTTGGTTCGACTCTCGGTGGGGTCGACAACAATCTATTTAGCCAGATGAAACATTTAATTTGTTTATATTTTAGTTGTAATGTTTATTTTCTGCAAAATGTTTATGTCTCTAAAAGTTCTTTGAATTTGGTGGGTCCTAAACAGCATTTTAGTTGAAACTCTGCTCACAAATGGACTCACACTGGCTAAATAAATGAACAAAAAAAAAAAAAAACACATTAGTCATTATATGTTAAACGGTGTACCAATAAATGGTTAAAAACATAGTAGTGGCAAGTGTAGCTAGAAAAGAAGAAAAAAGTTTGCACTGCTACCGGGAGGCGAACCTGCGCAAAACTACATGCCAAGCTGACTCCATAACCACTTCACCACTACATCTGACAACAATCTAATGGTGTCATATATAATTGTCCCATTGTAATTGTCCCATCCAGTGTGTCTTTGTAGATGGGATGTATGGTTTTTCGGTGGTGTCTCAGTAAGTCATTTCAGAAATAATTTGTCAGAAAATTCATAGAATATCCAGATTTGAGAACCAAGACCAGACCCGCTTCGGGGGAGGAGACCAAATTGAAGCTGAGATGGGAGGAAAATGTGTGAATGAGGCCAAAAATGGCTTTGGCGTGTTTCTTATGAGGAAATGGCAATATAACATGATTAAAAGTTCCAAAAGTTAGATTTTTAATTATATGGAACCTTTACAAAAACGGTTCAATTAACTTCTCAACTCAGTCCTCAATCTTGCATTTTAGATGAAATTAGCTATAACACCCTCTTTGGTTGCAGAATGCTATTAAGTCTGACAACTGGAAGGAATTGGACTGACTCTGATGGAATGGGCGGGGCTGACTCTGGTGCAGCTCCACCTTCTGGTGCAGCTCCGCCTTTGTAGTTCTGCAGCGAGCACCACTTGGTTTGCTCTGCAACATGGATGTTTTATCTCCTCAAATAACACAAACTTGGTGGAGCTTCTGCCATGTGGTTGACTTGCTAATGCTTAGTTAGCTAGCCGAGACCATCTCTGCTTACTCTGGATGCTAAAACAAAAACGGCTTTCCCCGTAGTGAGCTGTCAGGCTTTTCAAATCCTAGATTTTCACTGCATTTTCTATCAGAAGCAAATGCAGGAGATAGGTGTAAGAGACTATTTCATGTTCAGCCTGCATGAAAAACCCAGGAGAGACCGATTACATTCAGATAGTTCATTAAAAAATGTATTTTCAGTGAACCACACCTTTAAAGTGACAGCAGTTTTTGTGTGGTTAGAATCCTGGCTTTAATAACTTTATTAAGGTGGTTTCCAACGTGACAGATGTTTTCTGCATTGTTCCTGATGCAAAAACCCATGCCAGTAAGTGTGAAGAATTTTTTTCTGTTTTCCTTAGCAAGGCTTTAATGAAAACAACTAAAACAGGACAAGTTATCAGGGAGAAGCAGCAGTGATCTAAACTAGAAGTTCTCTGATTGAGGGCACAATGCTCCTGCATTACAGCGGAACCACGAGCAGAGCACTTGGCCTGAGGGCGCTGGCCGGCCAGATGAAAATCCACCGGAGAAATTATTGAGCAACGAGAGCAGTGGTGGTAAAAGCCTGTAGGGAGCATGCATATAAGCACGCACGCGCACACACACACACACACGCGCGCGCGCGCGCGATGTTTCACCCACTGGAGACACACTTGACTGTTAATTAGCCAGAGCGAATGAATGAGACGGGGAGAAAGGCTGAGAGATAGAGACAGAAAACGGGAGAAAGGAAGTGAGAATGAGCGCTGGAGTGAGAGAGAGGCTGATTAATTGAACGTGCTCATATCTTACACATCTCTTCAGCTTCCTCTCCCTTAGAGAAGTTGTTAACTCTCCTGCTTCCCTCCTCCCTGCAGGTGGCCATGGCAACCGCAGTGCTGCTGCGGCGATGCATTTTACATTCCGATGCGGTTTGTGTTGATTGTTTTTATTTTTCACTTTCTCATTCATTCATTCCCCAGTCTCTGACTATGACAGGGGCAATGATTAAAATGCTGGACAGCTCTCAGTTAGAAACGCAGCTTCACTTGCTTCATTACGGCACAGATGACAGGTGGCTGCGCAGAGCTGTTACCGAGCGCACAGCTAGAAAGACTGAAAACACATCAGGGAAGCTGCCATCATTATGAATTATACTTCATTCATTCAAATAACTGAGGTGAGGTGTGAAATACTAAAGAATTAAACATATGTTAAATTGTGGCACAGTTTTAATAATAAAGAGTAGAAGTGCTGGGTTTTTCCCTGATTTGCTTTTCTCGGGGTGAAGTCAAACTCAGCTTGTAAATATTTAATGTTTGAGGTGAATGACATTAAATCACATTATTTCTTTGCACTGCAGTTCCACTCAGATTTGGATCAGATGTGTGAAAAACAAGTGCTGGAAGAAGAAACACAAAGAGTGACATCGAGAACATTGTGTCTACATTCTGCTAAAGTGGCAGCTCTCCTCGCTGTCTCTAGCTGCTGACCTTTGACCTGTGCTGTCATTTCTCAAGCCTTATCTCATCTCCTGCACTGCTGCTCTGATAGGGTCACTGGGATATCGAGTGCAATCAGGCCACTAATGGCTCCGTATGGCTAACATCACTTATAATTAGCATGACAGCCTAACTTCCAACCATGCCCTCCTCCTCTTAATGTAGGTGCTATGGCAACTGATTTGCTGTATTGCAGACATCAAAGTTAAAAGCCTCTATTTTAACAGTATACGTAGAAATGTGTGAACTGACAAAGTTACAGCACAGATTGACCTGATTCTACTTTAAAACCAACATAGATGTGAGCATTTAGAACAAGTTTAAATCACAATGCACGCAGCACTCCAGTGTTTGTAAACCCATTTAGGAGACACCTGACATCCCTGGTGAGCTCAAACCATCAGTCACATCGCTCTCGTTTCCTTCCTAGTAGTGGTTGTGGTGGGGGCTGTGAAATAAGTCAGCCAGGGATGTGCAGCAACCCTCAGCAAGTGGAACATTTGTGTTTATCTGACAGCTACACACCAAGAAACAAAGAATCAGACCTGTCCGACTGTCAGTGTCCCAACTCTCCGTGACCTTGACTACACTATCTCTTGTTAATTCAGAAAATGAAGTCAACATAAAGTAGAAAGTGAGTCGCTAAATGCCCAGATGTTTCTGAACAGCTGTGCCAGTGCAGCATTTCCCCGCGTGTGATTAACATTTCCCATTCAGAGTGAAATGTGACTTATGACTCGTATGAATTTGTTTTTGAGCCAATGAGAAGACCGGATAGCAGTTCAAACAAAGGCCTCAGTTTCATCCAAACAGCCTGAACAGACAAGAGAGTGATTGTAGATGGGTCGTTGTGCTGCTCTAAGGCTTCTCAGAATACATCACTGCACTTATTAAATAAGAGCTAAATTACATCCACAACACCTGCTGTGATTCAGAATTTCCCCGAAAGTAGTACACATAAATTAATAAGAAAGGTGCGTTCACAAAACAACCTTTCATCCTTGAAATAATTTTCACAGAATGAACTTCTAATATGACTAAATGATGTATCTTGTAAAATAGACATGGATAGATTATTCTTATAAGGGAGGCTACATGAGCATGCATTTCTGATTATTTGTGGAATGAAATATTCCATGTATGATGCTGTCAGATTCATATGAAGTGCAAATTCACGGGTCTGCAGCACCTAAACAATGTGGGCCTGCTGGTGAGGAGCTGGTTCTGTTTGAGCTGGAAAAACAGTTTTTAAACTTTGCAGGTTTTATCAAACTGGGGAGGGTTGGAGGGGAGAGAGAGAGAGAGAGAGAGAGAGAGAGAGAGAGAGAGAGAGAGAGAGAGAGAGAGAGAGAGAGAGAGAGAGAGAGAGAGAGAGATGTACTTAATGCTCAGTGTCACATCAATACTGGACAGAGACAAGCAGGCAAGTGGAGGGTGTCAGCTACAATAAGGCTTATTAAAAGGATGGATGGGAGGAGTGAAAGATGGATAGGTGTGGACGTACTGCTCAGCACTGATGTACTGGTCCTCCTGAGGGCTGCAGATCACCTTCCCGATGCGGACTCCATTCTGGATGTCTTTGAACTGCAGGCCCAGGTTCTCACCGATGATGGTCAGCATGGTCCCTCCCTGCCTGGGTCCTGTCTCTGGGGACAGCTGAGTGGGACAACAGATAAATACATGCATATGAGAATATGTAATGTGTAGAAACAAAAATCATCTTCAGTGTCATCTTGAATGAGTGTTTTACTTAAAACATCACAGTTGTGTTTTTTCAGCATGAAGCAGGTCTTCATTAGGAAAGATGAAAAATAACCTTAGACTCATCAACTCCACCTCAACTCAGTCAAACAATCACAAACTGCCAAGTCACACACTTAACCTGGACCCACCCTTCCACTTCCCATTTAACCTTGTGACGAATAATCAGGACGGTCACGGTGTACAGAGACCTCTGCTTCCCTTCCTCTCTCCTCCAGGTCTGTGAAAGGTGTGCAGACGCGCTAATGGCTACACAATGCTAGCCCCGTCGCTAATCACCTCCTATTCATCCAACCCTAAATGCAGACAATGGTAATCAGTCACTACCAACATAATTAGGCCTGCAGCTAATTGGATTAGAACATGATGGGGCAGTGAGGTCATTTGGTGAGGCACAGAGAAAGAAGGGTGAAGGGGGGTCAGGGGGATGTGGGAGACGCTGAGGCTTGGATGTCATCGACAGGGGTTGGTTGGTTGGGGGGGGGGGGGGGGGGGCACAGAGGGTGGCTAAAATTAGTCACGAGGGATTATGTTAACCTTTTATGCTGTCAGAATGTATAGTTTAAATCCCAGCACAAATACTCAGATGTGGAAAACACACAGACAAAAGCAGCAGAACTGATCAACTATTGTTGTTCCAAAGCTACAGACACCTGCCATATTAAACCTAAATGTTCCACAGCATAATTTAGATATTTGACCTGTCAGGTTAGGGTCGGTTTTAATTTATAACCTGCAGCGTGGGTTTTTTGTCTCCGCTTTCAGGTCCTGAGAGGGACTGCACAAAAAACCCGAACAAGCTCATCAACTGCTTTTGTTTTAGTTACTTAAACTTGGAAACTTTCTCATATCTAGACTGTTATTTTCTCTTATTTTGTCATGAAAACTGTTGCTCCTGAACACAAAACACTGACAAAATCTTATTACAGACAGCAGATTTATCTGACTTAGCGGAGGCTGTTTCAATGTTTATTCGTTTCTAAAAGTCCTTAGCTCTGGTTTAAATAGTCATCAATTATTCATTTACTGAATAATTAATTTCTAATTTGGAGCTTAAATATTTGTGAAATGTATTTCTGTATTCATGCCATCAAATGGGTAAGAGACAGAATAGCACTTCTTTGTGTGAGAACTTTAAATTTGAAACAATCAGAGCTTTATTTAAGTGGAAACCATGCATGGCAGCTTTTTTTTTAGGTTACTAAGAAATTTCTGACAAAACAGGAATCTTGTGGTTATAGTTTATGACATGATAAACAGGATGAATGAGTTATTCGTTTAGAAATCATTTTTGTTCCTTTTGTGACAATGAAAACGTTTCAATACATCTCCACATACAGCAGAATCTTTTTACTGTAATAAACAACAAAGTAGTGTTTAGCTTGTTTAATGAATGAAGTTTTGTCTTTTGGTTCCAGAGATCATATCTGAACCATACTCTATCATCCAAATTGTAATGTGTCCTAGATTTTGAGTTCCTCATGGCAATTAGTGACCAGTTCCTTCAAAAGCCAGTGATGCCCAAACTGTTTATAGTCTAAAACTTAACTAAAACCTCGCTGTGTAGTTAGAAAGTGCAGAGATCAGCAGTGGCAGTAAAATGAACTGATGTTGGTTAGGGTAGGGTTAGGGTTATAATAGCTCAGTTCCACTGCGGGGTCCAGGGCGAGTCGGGTGGGTTCAATGGCTGTTTTGTCTGTCCCAATTGTCAAAACAGTCCACACAACCGACCCGTAACACGGCATTCATAGACCCTTCTGTTGTAGACCCATAGGAAAATGGAGCGGTACGGCTAGGGCGGAGCAGCGGCATCAAAACAACACGGTCCACTGATTGACGGACAGAGATATGTAATTACTTGTGACCAGCAAAACAAACCCCGGAGTTCTGTTGTTTGTATTATCATCGGTTGTACACAGAAAATGTGAGAAGTGTAGCAGCAAGGTTTGGTCAGCTTCAGAGCTCCAAACAATCCTCACTATCGGCGACGACAGCCACATTCAGGACGAGCTAAACGGATCGGTACGAAATAAAAAAGGTTTAAAACAAGTTTCTCAGTGGATGGCAGCCAAAGGTTTCAAAAGGATGCCGGAACAGTGTCATGCCAAGGTGAAGAGATTAAAAGCGCTGGTATGGTGCGACGGTATTATTTACATTTAATCCCACCTGCTAAGTGGGAGTCCATACTACAATTGAAACACTCTCCTGAAATTGCAGACCCATACTGGTGTACACCGACCTGTCCCGAACCCCCACGATGAAACCGAACTATGGTAAATCTTTACTAACATAAAACATGAATCAAAGCCCAGAATTACAAAGGCCACAGGTTTAAACTAAACAGTTTTCCATCTTCTACAGGCTAATATAATAATAAAGCCTTTGGTCTTTATCCAACTCGCTCTTCCTCATTGTGCCTGAATGTGTACATTTAAGCTGGAGACAACAGAACCACTGGCAACCCGTATTGCACCAGACAGAATCTTCAGATATGGTAATCAACCTCTGTTGCTCCATAGGCACTGGCTTATCCAACACACGCACGCACGCACGCACGCACGCACGCACGCGCACACACACACACACACACACACACACACACACACGCACGCACGCACGCACGCACGCACACACACACACACACAAGTTGTTACATCAACAGCGAAGAACAACACAAGCTAAAAGGCCTTTTTGATTAAAGCCACCAGCCTATAAACACTCGCTCTATTCTCCGCTTGCCATCATAATGCTCTACACCCATTGAAACCTTCTTTCTTCTCTTCGTAGCTGCCTTGTCCTGTTGTGTTGAGGGCTTTGTGTCAGGCCTATTGTGTCTGGCTAAGCAGCAGAGCTAAGATAGCATCTGCTAGTTAGAAGTGGGGGTGGAAGAAGGGAAGGAGGAGGCAGGGGACACAGGGCTGATATGCACATTGTGCAAGGCCACGGAAGTTTAACTGTTGTGTGAAAGCGTCACGAAAACAAAAGTCACAAACCAAAGCGGTGGCAGCGGTTAATGGAGTGAGGGACAGGATCAAACAAGTCCTAACCCTGAAATTCTTACAAGCTCTCTAAGTGATAAAATGAAAAGGTAATCAATGACGATGCAGTCTTGTGACAGAAGTTAAAATCCATTCAGGACCAATTAAATCCCTCTGTCTTGCCTCAAAGAGCATGGACGGATCATTAAAAAGTAAATAGTTGACATCTCATAGCAATTCTTTCTCTATGAATAAGAGTTGCAAGTGTTTACGGCATCACTGGTTTCTTTTATGTCTGCTATTGCAGTAACAACGGGGCGTTTTGCTCAGCACTAAAACTCAATCAGCAAATCAAAGTGCTCTGGTCCATAAAGACCCCTGAACAGAGAAGCACCTCTCTGCATGTTGGCAGAACGAGGCTGCAACAAACAAACGATGCGGGAACAAGAAGGAAGGCAAAGAGGTAAAGAAAAGGATTGATAAAATAAAATTTTTGTGTTCTTTGTAGAAACTGATTTCATGTGTCACTTTCATGCAAGTTCAACACTAAGATCTTCTAAAGTTGTGCTCATTTTAGTCAGATCTTGAAAGTAATGTGATGTGTGGTCTCAGGTGGCTAAAAATAAGAGTACTACAACATGAAAATGTAGCTAAACATCTGTAAAATGGACTGAGTTGTAGCCATTTTCATTATAGCAAAGATAAATCAGCATTGCTGGCCATCTGGAACTGGATTTCCCAAAGTGTTGCTGTAGATGAGGTTATCATAATTCATCAAATGGTTCCTGGGGTATTTCAACACTACAGAAAAAACAAGCGTGCACAGACACACCTTATCATTCACCTTTTATCTGTTAGTGGCAGGAAATAAAAAAATGCTTAAAATATGAAGGAGGAAAGAAAAGGGAAGAAAACATGTTGGGATGGAGATGACAGGTCTGCAAAAGCAAATATTGAAATTTAACAGACCACAGGGGAAAGAAACCATTGACTGTTGTAAATAGCACCAACAGTTCCCAACATGATCTTATGCAGGATTACAAAATGCGGCAAAAATCTCCACTCAGAACAAGAGTGTGTGCCAAATGCAGAAATACTAAACACACGCCATCACCATCCCCGTCCTGGCATGGCCTGAGCTGTTTTAATTGGTTTCTAAGGGCAGGCTTTATTGCTCCTTTTGTCCCATAGGGAAATACAAGCAGAAGATGATGGATGATGGTGGGCCAGGTAGCATCTAAGACCAGAACCAGAACACTGCTGTGTTACACTGGGACACAAAGGCTTGATGTTTGTGTGTGTGTGTGTGTGTGTGTGTGTGTGTGCGTGCGTGCGTGCGTGTGTGTGTGTGACTTTGAAGGTGATCCTGAGAACACTATTCAAATCAACCAAGTTGTATGAAACATCTGAACATAGGAGAATAAGTGGGATACAGAGTGTTACTCACATTCTAACTGCTACGAGACCTGCGTTGGAGCGGAGAAACACGGCCCAATAGAAACAACACTTCATGGGATTAATTCCAGCAATGTCTAAAAATCATCTTTTTAATGTTTAAACATTATCTGCTGTGTTTGGAGAATCCTAATCAGGTACCAGTGCTGTTAGGGAAACGGTACCACATCAAATAGGTGATATCGCTCTTGGAAATCACTTCGAAATAGCATCAACACTTTCTGCTGTGAAATCTGTGGCCAACTGTGTCGGCACTCGTGGACAGTTTAAGTGTCAGTATGTCAAGAAGTGCTTCTTTACCGGCTAATGACCGCAGTACAGCTAGCATGGTGCAAGAAGGGAACAAAGCACCTTGAATCAAGCTAAAGTAAATATGTAGAAAACACGTCACAGGGAAAAGCGGATTTCAACCAGGCAGTTGGTGAGAAGCAGAAAAATATTTGATGTGTGTGGTCGATGTGATGCTCTTTGGGAGAAAGGATGAAATGGCAGATGAAAAAACTGAGATTGTCATCTGCAGATGTTCTTTTGCCGTTAAATGTCACACTGTAAATGTCATAGGTGGAGGAAAGAGGTGAGGACGGCGGCAGAGCTGGGTGATAATGTTCTTTCCCTCGCCCGCTTCTCCTGTCTCTCCCTTTCTGCCTTCTCAAACATGCAGTGTGCTTCCCCTCCTGCAGAGTCTGAAGATTCTCTCTGCCAAGATTTCGACTGCCACCAACATCTTGCCCAGAGGGCAGGATTTACCCCTACATATGCATGCAAGAGCACATGCTTGTGCGCAACCACCCCCTCACCTCTTTCCTACACACACACTCACACACACAACCCAACTGTCACTTTCTTCAGAGAGATAACTGATGCGAGGATGAAGAGAGAAGAAGCACTGGCTCTGAGATTTTTGTGTGCCACTGCTTCAATTAGCTGACATCTCCATTACATATTCAAGTAATCACATACTGTCAGAGAGGAATGATGCCAGGTGAAACGTGAGGAAACACACGTTTCCAGTGATCTCAGTGGAATTTGTTTAGGACGCCGAGTTGGCAGCGAGAAAAAGAACAGAAAACAAAAGGTCAATGGAGAAGAAAGAAGAAGGATGAATGTCTGATAATACCTGGAAGGGATAGACGCTATGGCATGTCTCACACACCAGTGAGTTAATTTCACACTGGCCTGTGTGTGTGTGTGTGTGTGTGTGTGTGTGTGTGTGTGTGTGTGTGTGTGTGTGTGTGTGTGTGTGTGTGTGTGTGTGTGTGTGTGTGTGTGTGTGTGTGTGTGTGTGTGTGTGTGTGTGTGTGTGTGTGTGTGTGTGTGTGTGTGTGTGTCCCTGTGGTAAGCTGTGGGTAAAGTGACCCAGGCCACAGCCAGACGAGGACCACCGCCATGGCTGCTGATGGCAACAGATGGTTGCACTGTGGCGTATGGACGCGTTCGCTCACTCAGCCCATTGCACGCATGCACACACACGCGCGCATGTGCATGTGTGGGTGCGTGCGTGCATGCGTGTGTGTGCACACATGCACACACACATGCATGCACACGCGCGCGCGCACACACACACACACAAACACACACACACACACACACACACACACACACACACACACACACACACACACACACACACACAGGGATACAATTAGCACAGATCCACAGCTTGTGATTTTGCATCTCTCTTCAGCATTACTGTGTTCTTCAGACAAACTCAGGTGTGTGTGTGTGTGTGTGTGTGTGTGTGTGTGTGTGTGTGTGTGTGTGTGTGTGTGTGTGTGTGTGTGTGTGTTTTCTTCATCTATAATCTTGTCAGTGTGTTCAGTCTTGGTGTGCATCAGCTGCCTCCTCCTGGCTGGCCCATCTGTGTTGGGTTTAAGTCGTGGTGTTGGCCTCTGAGCTGTCTATCTTGTCTGCTGACTCACTGCCTGTGGTGTTTGATATTCCTTGAACACTCTGAGGCCAAGAATGACACAGCACAGGAGGGGAGTCCACAAGTCCTCCTGTCAGAGGAGTTTTCCTCTTAAATATGAACTCGTACAGTAATGCTTAAGGTCTGTGGTGAATGATTATGTATTATGTATTATGTATGCATTAGTATGCTCAGGGCTCACCTTTGTGATCTTAGGGTGTGCACAGCGGCTGTTCCCGGTTGTAGCGTGCATCCAGGTGCTCTCTGGAGGAGCACACTCTTGTCTGAGAGAGCATTTCTTATCCCCTACGCACCAGCCACACTCGAATCTGGGGTTCGCCTTCAAACACATCCCACAGCTTTCTCTCAGTGCATAGCACTTATACAGGTGAGCTGGAAAAAAACATAACATGGAAAACTCAGTCCACGAAGCCTTAGTACACTCCTCCAAGAAATGTACATCATCTGTCTCCTTTCATGCAGAGTTTTAAATCTTATCCTGAAAACTGATGGGAGGCAAAGAGTGTGTGTGACCAGTTAGCCATCAGAAAGTGTTGGGAATAGTGCCCAGCAACTGTCACATCAAATGTTACCCCAATAGCTGCAAAATTGACAGTTGACTAATGTTGATTAGCTGTGGTGACCACTTTAAATGTAACTGATGACAAACAAATAGTTAAATGCCAACAGACGAGCCAACACACAGAAACAAAACACAGACAGACATATTATTGCCCTCCTCTTGCCCTACAGTGGAGGGTGATAATGAGCCAGTGAGGGGAATGCATTAACTTCTATCGATATTTGAAGTTATTATATATAAGAGTGAACCTCAGAGAACCAGAATAAAGGTTATATTTACTTAAAATGTAATCTCTTACACTGCAGTGAAGAATTAGTTCTTTGCAACAAGAGAAGCACGACTTGTATTCTCTCTCTGCTATTTCAACCCTAAATCCCATTGGTCATGGAGTAGCTTTGAAGCAACCCTGTACCAATTACTGCCAGCTAAATGATTCCTCTGTAATTACATTAACCTAACAGCATTTATGAGGGGTGAGCACTGCTCTCATTCCATCAGGTTAGACTGAAAAACCAGACAGCAGGGGCCTCTCTGGCCTGTGGATCACCTCTAGATGCACTTTTGGAGACTCACATCTGAGATAAGCTACAATCCAGCCACTGATGCCTGGTCCTGATACTGCCTGCCTGCGCTGTCAGAGATGGGTGAAGTTGGTTACAAACACATAAGCATGACATCAGGCACGATGCTCGAGAAATACATTAGGTTGCTTTTAGCAAACAGGGAACAAGTTACCGAAAACCGTCGATAATCGCTGTCTTTAACTGTTCTTATCATGAACCAACCTCTCTCAAGTATGTGAAACAAATCGAGTCTGCAACAATAAACGGTGACAGGCAGAGCCAGACAACACCACTCCCTCGATTGTTCAGAGTCCCATGTTCATGTCATCCACAGGACATATTGAACGGTGATGTTATTTTACCTCTCAGCAGGGGAATACTGTTTCAGTCCCCCGCTGTGCTGTACAAGCCACAATAATTACAGAGGCAGCACAGTAAAGACTGTTTTACCAGTAATTATATCCAACAGACGTGATCTCATTGTCTTCTCCCATAGTGGTGCATTGAGCGGACATGGGTTTAATCATTACCCACATGGTTCTTTGTTTGAAGGGTTATACTTCATGCATATTTTAGCACACATACAGGTTCCATACTTGAATATCAAGGATTATATATGAATGTTATACTTATTAAAACATAAATACAAACTAGCTCAACAGATGTGAGTAGGAAATGGTTACATACACAAAAATGTAGTGCAACAAAATCATCTTGCCAAATGTTTAAAGACAAATGGTGGAGGTTCTAAAAGCAAGCCAAAAGTGCTCAGTATCTCTTTAAATTAATATATTTGTCTGCAGTTCCGTTTGATTTGCAACAACATAATAAATTAAGCATTTAAAATTAGGCATGCACAGTATATGGGCATCCATATCAGTATCGGCCAACATATCGGTGGGCCGATATAAACAACCAATATTTTTTCCATCTTGTTTTCATTTGTGTATTTTTTTCAGAGGGTGAGGGAGTTATGTGTAATGGTTTAGTCATGTGATCATGATGGTTATCACCTCAGAAGCATAAATGTGTGTTTTGTGTGTATATGATAACATATTGCAAATTATTACAATGAGTCAGTTTGCATAACTTTGAGTCTATATAAAATTTGCTGATTTCAAAAGCGTAAATGTCAGCATATACGCACGCACGCACGCACGCACGCACACACACACCGGTATCGGCCCAAATAATTTATATAGGTTAATCCCTATTGAAAATGTCCTGCAGGTCACTATCCATAGATAAAATAACACAGATGTTAGACTCATCCCACTCTCTGTGGGAGTCCTAAACAAAAGGAAAATATTTCAGTAAACTAGAATCTTTCCTTGTACAACACAGAAATGCCCATGTGACCAAAGCGGCTGCAACAAACATCTGTTTAAAACACACCATCCAAAGACGGGAACACTGTATGTCTAGATCTAATATACATCTATACCAGACACACTCAGAGTAATACATCACAGGAACATCGCACTAGAGGTTGTATAATGTTGTTAAAATGATTTAAACTAGATTATTTTACCTTTAATGTTGTAGGGGTTGTCGATGACGAAGTTCCCATTCCAAACTACAGATAGATCCACTGGCAGGTCACTGATGTCATTTCCTTCATATGTGTACTGAAATAAATAAAACAAAGACAATAGGGTTAGCACCAAGAAGTTTCACCAACAAAGTTACAGCACCAGCAAGTTTAATCAATACATTTGCAGTGGTCTCTGGTAGGAATGAATGCCTTGTAAGCTGTACTGACAAAAAAAAAAAAAGCCCAGAAACGCCTGGATAAGCACAGACAAGTCTGCTACACCAGAGGAGAGCTTCCCATGGCAGGATCTGGAGTCTTATTTCCTGATATTTGGACATCCTGCCTCAGACTGGATAACAGCAAAGCAATTCTACCACTGACTCCGTTTGCTCTGTGACATGAAGGTTTATCTCCACAAATAACACAAGCCTGCTGTGTGGTAGAGTTGCTAATGCTAACAGTTAGCTTCTGCTAGCCAACACATTCTCAACAACCTTCCCAGTGGTGTGCTAGTATGGGTGAATCCAAACAACTACTTGATATAGATCTGTCAGGGTTTTCAAATCTTAGAGTTAACGTCTATTTTCTATCAGAAGCTAATGCAGCAGATAGGTGTAGGAGACTATTTCCATCTTCAGCCTGCATTAAAAAGTCACAGTGACCGATTATAATCAGAAATAATGATTGAAAATGGCTTTTCAGCATTCCACACCTTTAAAAGACACAAAACTTCAAACAAAATGAATGAATTGTTAAAAGAGGAGAAACGGGCACAGATAATAAAAAGAACAAGCTAAGTTCAGCTGGTAGTAATGTAATCTGCTGTGCTGCTCACATGGTGAAAAGCCATAAAAATGAAGGATGAGCGACATGCTACATTGTGATTCTCTCACACAGCACATCCACTGCAGTCTGGCAGAGCGTGGAGTTGATTAGGAAATTGGGATCCCAATCACTGCATAACTCATTCCATCCCAGTGATGAATGAAAAGCATAATATATCTCCCAACAATAATATTCTCATCTAATTTCATTTTTGCATCCTGAACTAATAAGAGTTGAAATGTAATTGACTCCTCGTTTGCATAATCAGTTTTATGGATTTGCTTTAAATGAGACAACAAGCTACAGAAGCGGTAATCTGATGGCGTTGTGTTAACTGAGTGGATGATGGAGAGAAGAGCTCCTGTAAGACCCCGCATCACATACATAACCACAATTATCACCACAAAATAAAACACAGCTTTAAGCGTTATCCCTCCTCCCACTGGGTTGCACAGAAAACATACTCATTACCAGATTCGTGTGTGTGAGAGGTTTCCTGCTCTCGGATGTGATGGATACGACCTAACGCCCCCGTCAGTCAAAAGGTGCCCACTAACTCTCCCCGCCATTCCTATGGTCACTATCTGCACTGGCTTCAGGGAAAGAGATAGCAGGTCTCTTCTCTTGTGGTGGAGTGGTGATAAAATCTAATGTGAAAGCCCCCCGTCCTGAGGCTACTGTTCCCTCGCAGATTGAATCAAGCTACAACTTCTCCACCATGTGATATCGCTCCCACTTCAGTGTGATACTGTGAGATTTATCTCCACATCGGCAATAATAGTGATTTTAAAAGCATTTGAGGGGGAAAAGACCAAGAAATGTGCGTAGACAAGATAAGAAAATGAGAGGACGGCAGCAATGTCACAAATTGTGAATGGCTGATTAATTCTTTCTTCGCTTCTGTGATTGGATGATTTGCATTTAGCGAGCCTCGAAGGTGGAAAGAAAGAAAAGAAAGATGTCTCCATGTATCTCAGAGGAAATTAGAGTTTCCTTTTAGAGATGATTTTAAAGGGGACATTCTTTCAAAGTATGTTTTCCGGCACTTTTTAGAGCTCTGATTTATTCAGGAGTCTTGGAATAAAAGAGGAGCCTTCTACACAAGAAGAAAGCCACCTGGAATCTGGCCTAAAACACACCCAAAAAGACACGGTGCTGAAAATCATGAAGATGAAAATAATATTTTACCTAAAATTAAAGAACTTGGTAGTCGGGAGGGGTCACCAGTGAGTTAGAAGGAACTTTGCGTGTTTGAAATATGTGATGAAGCAGGATAACAGCAGTAGGGTTAAAGAGCAGAGAGCGGATCATACAGCAGCACAAGGTGAAGGGGGAGATGGACAGAGGGAGGTGATTGTGTGTTATTCCATGGACACCATTCATTTACACACGGAATAAGAGGCCAGGGCTGGGCCAAAAGCGCCTGAGCGGGTGAGGACTAAAGTGAAATTGGCATTTTCAATTTGTTCTCTGACATGTCTGCCTTGGACTATTCACACATTCCTCTGCATTTCCTTCTCTCCAAATCCAAACCCTGTTCTTTTCCCCCCTCCACTACCTCTCATATCCCTTCCCTGTATCTCTGTGAAAACCTCATCTGCCATCAACCGGACTCCCTCCCCTATCTCAATGCCCCAAAATGCCCACAGACAAACAAGGAAATATGAAGCAGATAAAAAACATCTCCAGCCAAACACATGTGCACACAGAGCTATAAATATGCATCCTGCACACGGGACAGCTTCCAGAAAAGGGTGCCAGATAATCCATCAGACTCCTCACCACCTCCATACAGGATATACAAGAGGTATATAGAAACACATACAAACACAGGAAGATAGCACTCACACAACACCACATTTTGGACATCAGTGATTATTTTTCTCCAGAAGGAGCACGTGGACTTCTTCAATCTTTTTCCACTTCCTTTTTACATTTTTCTCTGACCACCAAGAGACCACCCAGTCTGCCTGAGAACAAGAGAAGATTTTCTCCAGCGAGTGAAGAGATGGGGGCAAACACATGAGGATGTTTAAGAGTGTGTGGATAACGTGAGACAATGGGAACGAAGAGCAGGCTGCCAAAGGGAGATGCCCTGGGACACTGCACTGTGAAGATGTGGAAGAAAAAGAAGCAGCACAAAAGACAAGGAGATAAAAAAGGGAAAAAAAAACGTGAAGGGAGAAAACGAACGAAGCATCTGAGATGCAGCTGGCATGAGAAGTGAAGAGAAGTGGGACTGTGATGTGGAACGAGACAGAAATACAGGAGGGTGCTAAAGCTGATGAAGAGGTTTGAAACTAATCAACTCTGGAGTCTTGTTCTCGCTGCCCATACAGGGCAGACTTATCTGTAAAAAGTGGCAGCGCTGTTGAAAATGGTAAATGCAAAAAAAGCAGCAATTAAATTATGCATTTTTTTTTTCAAATCGAGCTCTAGGTCAATCTACGTTCCAACCCTCACCTATGGTCACGAGTTTCGGGTAGCGACCAAAAGAATGACCTCACGAATACAAGCAGCTGAAATGAGTTTTCTCCGCAGGATGGTTGGGCTCCCCTTAGAGATAGGTGGAGAAGCTCGGTCATCCAGGAGGGGCTTGAGGGGCTTGGTGAAGACCCTAAAAGAAGACCCAGGTCACGCTAGTGGCACCGTGTCTCTCACGGGGGGGTCTGGGTCTCTCTGCTTAGGCTACTGCCCCTGTGACCCTACTCCAGATAAGTGGATAAAAATGGAAAGACGGATCAATTTTCTAGAAATAAAGTTAGCGAGGAGAAACTGGTTTCTAAAATTGTAAATGGCCTGTATTTAATATATCACCTTCCAGGGTCCTAGGACCCCCCAAAGTGCTTTACAACACAATCAATCATTAACCCATTCACACCTTGGTGGTGATGAGCTACGATGTAGCCACAGCTGACCTGGGGTGCACTGACGGGGACGAGTCTGTCGTACACAGGCGACATCGGTCCCTCCGACCACCACCAGCAGGCAAGGTGGGGTTAAGTGCCTTGCCCAAGGACACAACGGTAGTGACAGACTGAGCAGGGCTTGAACCTGCAACTTTCCGGTTACGGGACGAGCACTTAACTCCTGTGCCACCATCGTCCCAAATCAGGATGCCTGAGTGGCAAAAGCTACACATACTTACACATAAATTATAATAAACGAATAAGTGTAAATTAAGTGTTAAAGCTGTTTGAGCCATCTTAACCCAGTTCACACGACAGGATTCAAAAAATGTCTGCTGGTTTTCCAAACGTGACTGACCACACACAGTACTGGACACACAAGTGCTGCACATGGTGTGTGGTGTGCAGCAACTCAGCTAAAACGAACCACTGCACACTTAGGGGCACTCCCCGCTCAGATGGGACGTCTTGCAAGATCAAACATGACTTCAAAGTAAACAAACATGGCAGAGGATGGATTGTGCTTCCATCTTCTTGCTTTCTGATTGGCTAGACATCACATTCCAAAAAGTCTGATCAAGGCAATCAAATATGTTTGAAAGCCCACAAACAGAGCTGTCCTGATGTCCTTCTGAACAGGTCAGAGCGCTCTTAACACACCACAAAAGGTAAGGTTATCTTTAGAGTCGTTACAGTAAACAAATGCATTCTTATGATGGTCAGAAGGGGCGGGGATGGTCAAAAATCAGTATTATTATCCTGTTGTTCGAACCAGGCCTAACTAAATGAAAGCACTGTCCAACTTGTTTGAAAATAAACAATATCGCTGATGTCGAGGAATTTTCTTCCAGGCTGGAAGATGAAAGTGAACACCATCTTAGGGAACACATCTATGTGTCAAAATGACCAAACAGCAGCACAGAGAAAAGTCTCCCTCCAGTAAGCTACTGACAAGTGGACAAGGCTGTGTGTTGACTCCACTTATATATGTGTGTCATTAACTATGTCTTGTGCTGTCTTGTTACATCCCCTAAAGACCAATGACCTGCTTCAGTAAAAGGACCAGAGGTCAAGCTACCTTCCACTTCCTCCGTCGCTTTTCTGCTGACCAGTGAATCAGAACACAGCCCAATTCCCCTCTGAATCACACCAAACCAATTCCACTTAATAGTGTAATAGATGATGGATGTACGCAGACCCTTAACCCTGCTTTAGAGCCTGACAAGTCCTCTCTCTAAAAACCTGCAGCACACAAACACACATTACAGAAATAATGGGCTAAAACAAAAACACAGCATGCTCTCTCCTGGTCCAGGTCACAGGTATGGTTGTTCATCCGTCCCATCATGCACGGTGAGAGGATATCCTGTACTTTCAACAAAAGCATCAATAATTAGTCAGGGAGATGCGTGTGAGGGCAGGTTTAATGGGCAGCAGAGGGTGTAGGAGGAATAGAAACTGTTAGGTTATGATCCAAAGCTCATCTTCTCTCATTGCACCAAAGGCTTATTAAACTTTCATACTAAATCAGCACTATGGCACAATGCAGTTCAGGGAATACAAACACAACATGCACCTCGTGCAAGATTTACTTCCCACACAACACACACGGTTGTACAAAGGCAAAAAAAAGCATTATTAGAAAACATTTCATCATTATTGTATAAAGGGCCGATAAGAAATAAAAATGTTTGACTGGAACGGGATCGTGGCAGTTTTTTGGTGTCTAGCAGATTAGTTTCAGTTTTGATCCAAACACAAATGTACAAAACTGAGATGTAAAAGAAGAACAAAGAGAAAGTTTGACATCCTTCTCAAGTATATTTCCCTAAATGTGGTGGCAACTTAACGTGCCAGAAGCCTTGTGCTTTTCTATATAAAATCACAACAACACTGATTTTAGGTCAGATTGTTAAAGCTGGCCTCCATATTGTTATGCTGTTTTAACTTAAAAAAAACACCTAATCTGGGGTGAAGTTCTCTTCAACCAAAGATGATGATTTATGTTTAAAAACATCCAAAATGAACACTAATAGAAAACTATTTATGGATAAAGTCAGGGTGCAGCTGCTTCAGCTTATTGAGAACAGAAAATTGTGCCTAATTTATGTCCAAAAAGAATTAAAAAAGACAAGATTGTAAAATAAAGAAGCAGATATCTAGAATTAAATAAGAGTCTGGAAAATGAAGTAAACCATATCAGTGGAGTGAAATCCGGACGGTGGAAAGGATCTGTAAAGAAGATTAAGATTGTGCTCAGCAAAAATTAAAAAGTAAGGGACAAAAACTCAAGTACCACCTGGAACGGAGGTGATGAGGAAAGATGGATGTGGGGAACAAGGGTAGAAGATTGAGTTGGGTTTGAAGTAACAACAGATCTACTGAGAGGGTCGCAGTTGGATAATTAGTCATTCTGAAGGCGAACAGCTAAAAATATCAAACTTGCC
>NC_091743.1:54075978-54115978 GCF_043380555.1 Nothobranchius furzeri | reverse complement strand
AACTGAAGTTTTCTGAGGACAAAGCCTATTTCTCACACACTTTGCAGAGATGTGTCACACCACCATATCAGTGTGGTTGGTGTCAGCTGCTGTCTCTGCAGACATGCTTAGCTCCTTCTCCAGACCTCGGTTTGCTCCATCTATCCATCCATTTATCTATTTATCAACCTTTCATCTTTGCCGTCCACCCTGGGTTTTGGGAAATGAGCCCGTAGCAATCTCATTGCGCTCGTCTTTCCCTCCTCTCCCTTTTTCTTTCAATTTCTTCCTCCTCGCATCTCCAAATCACAACTTTCTTGCCTTTTCATCCTCTTTTTCTGCTCACTCTCTTTCCCACAGCACAATTTTCTTCAAATCTCTCTGGTTGTTTTTGTCGTCTGCCTTCTCCTTCTATGAGTGTGTGTGTGAGAGTACACACAAACACACACACATTAGTGTTGGTCTCTGCTGCCCGACTGCAATTCATCATCATTTTATCTTCCTTAATTGGATGCCATCAGGACCCCTGAAACTTCGCATCTCTCCTCTAACAAACAGCTGCTCTCTGCACACACGGAGGAAAACACACAGAAACACACACCCTCTACCCAAACTAGATTTTCTCCCACTGCCCCTCCATGTCTGCTTTCTCCCACACTAGGGAGAGGCTTGGTGAGGAAGGGGGTGATGGAGTAGCTGACTGGTTTATCAGACAGAAGGTAATGGTGTACGGCTCGTGCTGATATTATCGGTCCTCTTATTCCTGCTCCCCAGAGAGAAACAAGAAAGAAGGTTAAAGAGTGAAAGAGGGGAGGAAAGCGAAGACGTACAGATGAACAAAAAGCTAATGACGGAAGAATTAAATGACAAAGGAGGAGACTATAACAGTTTGAGTCCTTCAAACCATCTCCAGCTGTTTCCCATCACCCTCTGTGACCAAAGAGTGTGATCATTTATACGCCAAAGCTGTGTTTGTTTGCTCTTGTGCCCCTTTTGGCAGCCAGAGCAGAACCTCCCAGCCCACAGCTCAGCATCCTATTGGCCCTTTCACCCTAACTGTACCCTTTGAACGGACGCCATACCCCAGGAAGCTGCCTGCCTCAGGTCAGAAAAGCGGAAGTCTCTGCAGACACCAGCTTGTCTGCTGATCAGACCTTATTTTGACCATAAGGCCCGATGACTATGACTGTGTGAGTAGTAAAAGGAAAACAATACTAAACAGAAACAGGATGTGATTTCTTTTTTTTAAATCTGTGTACTAAATACTCCGTTCTGTTCTCCACTTCGCTTCACTTGCTAGTGGACCAAAAACAGAATCCCATTTAATCAACTTTTACAGGCTGCAGAGAAAAGATGAATTATGTTTGACAAAGAGCCCAACTTCAAAAGTGAGGAATGCAAACTGCAGTGAATTATTCCTTTCTCAATACAAACTATATGAAAGTTCAGCACGGCAGAATATGGAGCTCTGAGCAGTATTAAAAATGGTGTCCTACTTGTTTCATGTGTCAGCTTACAGAGGCAGACCCTTTTATAAACAGCCTTTCCCCCTCTGGTCTATGATCCACTTGCTCTTTCCCCTTTGGGATGAGTTGGTATGAACAGAAACTTGATACAGACATGCCAAATTCTCCCATGAGCATATGCAGACAGTCGATATGCAACGAGGGTAATACGGAGCTAAGGTTGCACTCTCATGTATCCTGTGTGCTCCTTGTACACGGGGTTATTGACAGCCTCCTGTCAGGAGATACTATATAAGCATATTGGGTTATCATGGACTGTATAAAACCAGTAAAGCATGGGAAACTACAGTTTGAACATGATCTGACTGTGGATGGTCTAAATATCCTCTGGATAAGTTCTCGTCTTTAGGATGGAGGGTGTGATTGTATGAAACAGAAGAAAAGGGCTCCAGGAGGCACTTTTGAGGATTTAGTTTCCTCTCTTCTGTTTCTCCCCCTCCCCCCCCCCTCCCCCCCCTTTCTCAGTTTTCTTCATGTAACATGAAATTGTCCATTATGCATACATTTCCCTAGTCCATCTTACTCCACCTCATCTTTGTTTGTAAAAGTCTCCATAGCTTCCTGGCATTACTTTTCTATCCTTTTGGACTCAGTCTGTTTCTAGTATTTCCTCAAGTGTTTAGCATTCATCTGATACCGTGATTTATCTGGTCTACTCTTTATCTCTTACGCTTTCAAACTGGACTTCTCAGAGGAGCTCTAGAGCTCGTCTTCTCAGTAAAGGTGTTTTGGTTTGAAAGACACTTACAGGTCTCTCAAAAACGAGGATGAATTGTGGATGAGCCCCCTATAGCTCTCCATAAAACAGTGTTCTTGCACTGACAAGGGAAAGTCATCATTGGATGCACACAGCCTAAGGCACGTTGAGGGATGCTCACACCAACATGTGTGTAGACACCAATTAACCCCTCTCCTCACAGCTTTCTGTACAAATCAATGCAGTAGCGTGTACACTGCATAACAGATGAATTTTATTTCCACTGCCATCACACATGATTCATAGATTTTTTTTCTAAACACTGTCTAAGTATGAACAAACAAAGAACCGAGTGTGAAAAGTCGAGATATGGAGGTCCATAAATGGATAAACTAATATTTAAGACCCCATTCTTCTGGAATACTGCTCCCATGCTATAATAAGATTCCCATCCTAATAATTCATGACACATAATTAAACTCATAATCTCAAGCCTGCATGAATTATGCTGCAAGTTCATGCAGCTGACACCTTTTTCATCTCTTGAATCCCAATAAAAGTGCATGAAGAGTCTGTATGTGCTGCATCAATATCTGACGCCTCTGCGAACTACTAACAAGGACTAAGCGTTGACAACCCTGGGGTAATTATTGCTGGTATGTCTGCTTTCTGGACATCAAATGGAGATATTTGGCTTTTGGCTGGGGCTAGACTTCCCTGCTGATTAACACTGGCCTTGCAGCTACCATAAACAGTCAATAGACAGACATCTCAGTGGAGACACCACCTTATTGCTGGATAATTACCACTGCCTATTGTGTGCCAACACCTGTAGACTCCCCGTCGATATGTCACAAAATACTGTCACAGTGGCTACCCGATCAAGATCTACAGCTAAGCAGAGATCACTGCCTGGTTTGTTTGAACACAAATGAAAACTGTGACAAGCTGAAGCTAATCGACATGCTAAACTGCAAAAGCAAACGCACCTTCAAACACCAGCTCCCATCTCATCTTATATGTAAAAATAGAAATACAGAGGTACAGAGGAGGCAAGAAAGATGGAGTTAGGAAGGACGTGAATGGCAGAGACAAACGAGAACGTATGACAGAAGAAGGGAGGAAGTCATGGAGAGAGAAAGATGAACTAACTACAGGCAGATGGAGAGAAAGCGGGGATAGAAAAAGAGGAATAGAGCTGAGGTGTAAACATGATCAATCCGCTCCCAACGAGGTTCAGAGAGACTTCCTCTTCACATTTTCAGCCTCAGTGAAGCGCAACGCAAGCTACCTTTTATCTGTCATGGTAGTTTGAAGCCCATCTCTCACACACACACACACACACACATAAAGGTGCAGCCATATTCTAACACCACGCAGGCATGGACTCACATGCACAAATACTGTCCCGTACCTGCAGACGTACCAACGAGCGGGACACATGTTCTCGTTAAAAAACTTCTCAGAAGTGAAGAATTTAACATTTTGGGAACATTTTAATGGGACTTAACAATCATCCCTACCAGCCAAAGCTACAAGTGAATACAAAAATAAAGTGTGCCGTGTACAACATAAACAACCACATCCGACCCTCTCAGCCATGACTAATCAATAATTTAAATCATGTTCTATAAAACCTCTGACACTCTGCTTCGATACAGACCAGAATAAGCCCTCTTAATATATATACATCTTCATTCAAATGTTAATGCTCACCGACATTATTTATTTGCCAACTAATGATTGGGCTTTGGGTCATTTATCTAGATTGTCACCCAGCCGGTATGCGAGGAGTGCATGGTGATCCATCATGATAGTGAGCATATTTCTGTCCAGAGTGATCATTAGCTGGAGGCTATTATTTACCCCTGACCACATTTGGGCCATCCCCATCTGTACCTGGTTGGCCCGGCCCGAATAGCATAGCTTTCTTACATATCTTGGTGGCCTGCCTTTTTTCCGGGTGCAACAAGACTGTTTTTCAGCCCTCTTTCTGAGGTGGTCTGCTCCAGGCTGACCAGGGCCAACACCCCCACTGCTGACTGATAAGCCGGCTTATCAGTCAGCAAATTCACACGTTCCATTAGAGCAAGCCTCTGATTGGTGGGTAGAATCAGCCCGCATGGACTTAAGGCATGCTCAATTCATTATCATTCACTATCATGCTGATTACCAAGAAGCTGAAAATGTCTCTGACTGCATTCCTTACATACCTAAGCATGGATGTTTGGAATCAACCGGGCCAGGCTGGGGCCGACTGGAGCTATCTGGGCAGGGCAAACCAGGTACAGATGGGAATGGCCCAATTGATGCGCTTGCTGCAGTTATGATTTAGTTACCTAGTAGTATTGATCAGGTCCAAAGCAATGATAAAGATTTGAGTCAACACAATGGGCTTTATCATTTGCATTAGAGTGTATTAAACACAAATGATAAAGACCACATTCATCCTTTTCTCCCTGACAAATCTATCTCCAACACTGAATTGCGAACACCTGCCATGTTCTCCACCATTAATGGGGCTGAAATATCACCCAGTCACACAACGCTGAGAGATTACCCAGAATTCCCATTGTTTTCCCTGCTCTCACTCACCACTGTTTTCTGGCACTGGATGGACGAGCTGTTGAAGCGCAGAGCCGGAACGCTGTGGGTCTCCCCCTGGATGTGGAAAACACACTCGTAGTTCCTCTGTCCGGACTGGGGCTGTGGCAGGTTCCTGGCAGCTAAAGTGATGGGCTTGGTCACGCCAACTGGGATGTAAATCTGGGTGGATGGCAGGATCTGGGGGCAGTCCTGAAAGGTTAGGAAAGGAAAACAGAAACACTTAACTCTTATCCCCCAAAAGGAGAGACAATTATGGGCACTGACATCATTCAGCAGCGTGAGCAAACAAGGCAAAGGAAGGGATGATGGAATGAATTGTTTGCTGCTAACAGCAGGAAATCACAAAGGCATTGGGTTATATATTGTATTTGACTTTACAGTAGATCTGCCCTGGACTCTCTGATACAAAAAGCTGCTTTGCGGTGTATTATTCACACTGATTTTAGGCTTTTACAACACTCCCACTGGCCTCACACCAGACTGAAAGTCTGAACAACATTTGAGAAACAGAGATCCATAATAAAACTGTTAAAAATTACTCAGATCCCAGCAGTAACATGATTTTATGGCAGGACTCTAGGGGGATGCATGCACACGTGTGCACATCTGTGATGCTGGTCGGATCTGAGAGTCGTGTTTAGATCATCTAGTGCTGGACACAACCCCGCAACGAGTGTGTGCTCTGGCACAGATGTGTTTACTACAGTCAGCTTTATAACTGAAAGTGCTGTTGGATTAATTAAGTCTGTTTGTATCTGGTTACTGGGCGTGAGTGTGGCAGGGCACTCAGTTCAGTATGTAAACTTTCCAAGATGTGCGTTTGTGCTGGAAGAAATGAAGTCATTATAGTGTTCATGCCATGATTTGGCAGCGAGACACAAACCATGTCAACACAGAGTTGGAGAGGGGGGTAAAAAACAGAACAGGGAGTGCGAGTGACAGATCTTGTATAGCACATGTTTAAGTTTGGGTGGAACTAAGCTATCCTGTAATATAGTGCTGACAAATCACACAGTTTACAACCTGGAGACAAGTGACTCACATCATATGAGACGTGCAGGGGGAGAAAATGCGCACAGAGCCTTGAAACAATGCATTAAGGGTCAAATCGATCATTCGCCTGAAATACTGCTGCATCTATTTCAGCCAGGGACTTCATTCCAACAGCTGGAAATAAAGCAAGAATAAATCCATGACCGGACCCTTGTTACACATGTCACCTGACTCCCACGGCCTCCCTTCCTGTTGCTCTTGGCTTTAAGCACACACCTTACTCCCTGTCTGCATTCTGCCTTCTCTATCTTTAGCTGCTGTACATAAGAACCACAGGCTGTCCCCGGGGACAGAACACGATGCTGCAGTTTGTTCATTAGCCTGCTTAGCCCTGGCTTTATGTGTCTGATCACACACAAACAAAGCACAACACATAATGAGAGAGGGAAATACTACGGGAGGAAGGAGCAGGATACCAAGAACCTGACGTATAATCAACTAGGAGGGGGGCGGGTGAGTTGAGGGAGGGAAAATGGATGGGTAAAGAGGAAGGAGAAAGGTAGGGAGTGGACGGAGGAGGAAACAAGATGAAGGGCTTGGAAAGAAAGTGAAAGGAGAAACTAGTGTAATTGAGAGACATCTGCTGGTGCAATAATGGAGGAAAACAGTAAAAACAGAGATGCCTGCATCCCTCTGCATCTTATCCATCTATTTATCCATCCATCTTCAGCCACATCATGTACCAAGTCCCCGACAATGTCCTACTTAATTAACTGCCTGGAGTCTCAGACGGCTCCAGAAAATTGATGGAGGGGGGAAAGAGAAGGAGGGAGAAAGAAAGATTGATTTGCACATGTGGCTTCTGAAGTTCTGACTCCAAAAGGTGCTACATGCTCGTGTCAAAATCTGTGAGCTTGCATCACCCGAGGTGCCACAAGAAAAGAAAAAAGGTTAGAGCTTCCTGCTGCTGCTTTGTTAAAACCAGTGAATAAAAAGCTAGCATAGCCAGTAGCATAATCTGCAGCTCAGCAATGTTTTATTCATCCATCTATCGACTTTGTGTCGGCTCTGCCGTCTGCTTGTCGTTTTCTCTGGCAGTCACATTTCCTTATAGTATCCCTTTACTTCATTCACATCACTTTATATTCTAGGATCAACTAAAAATCAGCTACAAACGTATAATCTAAAATAAACAACATTGAATTTTTAAAGTGCCTTACATCCAACGGAGAAGAAACGGAAACATTTTCCTATGAAGTGTGTAGGAGCGGATCCGGCTGCTTCTACTCAAACTCCAAATGCTAACACTTTGTGTCAAAGTCTGCCATTGTCATGAAAGTCAGCAGCAAGTTAAATGGCTAATAGATTTGTTTCTACAAATGTTTTACTTGCGACATGGAATTTGTAAAGGCCCACGCTTCTCCATCGCTGCGTTTGAGGCCGAAATGAAGGTAGAAGAGGAGAAAAAAAGTGGATATAGAAGGAGAGGAGAAAATGAAAACGTGTTTCGCAGATAGAAATAATTTCATCAGTGCTTGTGACAGGTGCCAAAACAGTTCAAAGACAGCATCAGAGCTGCAGAGAGAATACAGCAAAACAATATTTCACTGAAGGGGTTTTCTTTGAAGCGGGAGCAGATTTTTTTCTCCCTTTCTAGTTCCTTCCTCCTCAGCTTTCAAATCATCTGTGAAGGCGGATGCTGTAGTTTTCTCTCTGCCAGATGTAATACAGCATCTGGACGACTTCAGGATGACCAACAGGCAGGGAGAGAGAGGAGTGTGTAAGTGGTGGCGGTTTTGGCTAGTAGTTTGTGTCTACTCCCAGAGAAGTGATGAATGCCTCAGCTGCAAGTGAGAGTGTTAGATCTGGTCAAATAGCTCATAACGAATCAATGGAAGACCAAACTCTGTTTTCTGACAAACAAACCAGAACCTCAGCTCATGAAGGTCCCTCCACTGAACCATACCGTGACAAGTCATGATACAGACAAGGGCTGAACATCATATCACAAATTTATCATCATCATATGCATATTTCAAAGAACAGAGAAAAAAAAGCAATGACGGGTCATCTCAAATGCTTGCTACACATAATGCATTTTGTCAATCAAAAGGAAGCATGAAGTTTTTGACCAGTCAAACTGAGACCTTCATGCTTTTGGTCAATCAGGTGGGTTCTTATGTCAGATGCCCACTCCCTAGCAGACAACACTTCATTTGGATGGATAGCAAACTAACTCCTGAGTTAGCCTAGAGAGCGTTTCAATGATTGAGGGTAAGATGTGTGTGGAAAGTGTTAGCAAGAAAAAAAAGTCATGCTTATATTTGGAGGTGTTTTTGTTAACAAACAAGTATTTTGCAAGACAAGCCGAACACTAGTGGCAACCATGAGGGGAAACATGACAAATCCGCTTTGTCACATCCAGTGTAACCATAAAGATCCATATACAGGGCTCCAGGAAGCTAGCGTTAGCAAACCCAGTGTTTCTGATGTTAAGACAAGCAAGAGCACAACAGCCCACTAGATGCCCCTCTATCAAGGTTTTGTGGGAGGAACTTCTTATTAGAAACCATTGTGGCACAAGGAAATAACTGAGGCACTTGAACGTTATGTGGCTAAGGCTATGATGCCAATGAGCCAAGAGCCACTGAACTGGAGAGCTGGGTCAGGGTGCACAGCGTAGTCAGTAATGGCTGCAGGAGTCTGTTAATGTTATACAGCATTGTCCTATTGTTTTAAATAGCTCCGAAATATTTAATTTTTTTTTACAAAAATATTGAAAAGAATACGTTTGTAATGTCAACTTGCATGTTGTTACCGTTTTAATACTAATGATAGAGGATGAGTGGTTTGTAGAAAGTATATATACACAACGATGAAAGACGAACACTGCAGATTTAAGTATTTATTTATTGCAAGTCATATTATTGCAATATTAATCACTGTTTTCCTAATATTGTGCAGCCCTGATATAGATGGTTTTACATTTACAAAAACATCTGCACAAGCCTTTTAAACATCAACGCGTAAAAAAAAACATGTAAAACACACACCGACACGTTAGCAAACTGTTACTATTAGCTGTAAAATGTTTGCTCGCATTAATCAGACTGGCTTTTAAGAGTGTGTACCTGGTTTCTGAGTAGGTGAACTAATGTATTTTTCTTTAAGTGTGTGTTTGTGATAGCTGCTATCCAAGTAGCCGCAGGGCTCTCCTCACCTCTCCATATCTCCTATCCCTCAAACGCTGCTGTTGGTTTTGCTGCCTACGGCTACGGCTGCTTTATTCATTCTAATGGCTTGTATAATTATGTAGATTACAAAGATAAAATGTATACATTTCTTCAGTTGGAATTATATTTGTAGTGGAAGCGGTCGCTTTGAGCTTAGAGATGATAAGTTATTGAAAAGATGGCTCATTTAGTGGACACACCTTTGTATTGTACCTACCCTTTGAACATGTTTAATGCCAAATCAATGTAAACATCATCCAACATCATTCAGTATCCAAACATAGAGCAGCTTACAAAAACAGACAGGAAGCTTCACCTGTCATTTCAGATCAAACTCTATCTAATAACTGTGTAACTTGAATCTTGACATGCTCAGATATACTTTCCTCACCCTTCCTACCACAATAAAATTGAAAAACACAAAAACAGACTTAATAAAGCACGGTTCTCTGGTGGAAAAGAGATAATCTCGACTTGCAGGTGGGCAAAACACCTTTAAACATCCTCCAAAAGCAGATAATGAGACAGTTGGTGAGGAAACGTGACCGTGTGTGTTCATGCAGATATGCAGAAGGTGAGAGATTCAAATCAAGACATGAATGGAGTGGGGTTTGTGTGAAGGGGACATGAGTGGGAGGAGGAGGATGAAGGCAAAAGCAAGTGTGGGGTGGATGGTATATAAATAAATAAATGCATTAAAGAGCCAAAAGTGTTCTGAAGGCTTTGGCAAAGCCCGACAAGAGATAAATTAATAAAGCTCCAAAAACACCACGCATTTGTAATGAGGCGGATGTCTGGTCCGCTCATCTTTTTTCTTTTTTTTTTAAGTCCCCCTCATCTCTCTGATTCCTCCCCCTCCTTCCATCCATAATTAATTAGCTGCTTCTGTGATGTGCAGACTATGGATCAGGGAAGAGAAAAAATAACACGCTAAATAATGAAGTAAAGCGATATGGTGAGCCCGAGGGAGAGAAGAGATGGCATAGATGGTCACAGAGGCGCATAGGGGGGACATTGGTACAAATAAGAGAACAGCGTGTGTGTGTGTGTGTGTGTGTGTGTGTGTGTGTGTGTGTGTGTGTGTGTGTGTGTGTGTGTGTGGCGCACGCGTGTATATGTTACACAAGGCTACTGACAAAGGGCTGAACGCTCTGAACGCACTCACACTGCCTGATCCCTGAGCTTTCTAACTGAGGTCTAACATTAGAGACCAGAGACCACTCTCATCTCAGAAGATAGGTCTGTTTTTAAGCAACATTAATGTAATCCAAAACTGAGTTAGAGTAAATAAAACTAAACAATTACATGATGTCAATGTTTTTATATACATTAGCTGAATACATCTAAATCAGTTCTTGCCAACGTTGAGGTCAGGACCTCACTATGGGTCTTGAGATGGTCTCCAGAATGTCTTCCAATGGCCTGTGTTTAGCCATAAACAACCATCATATATGGATGGAAACAACAACTTCCAAGTCTTTTTGCTAAATGGTTTATTAATATTGATTATGTACCATAGCCAGAAGTCATTTGGGTGGCATACCTCTGCCACTTTTATTATTTAAAGCCACAGTGTGTATTTTCCATTGCAATAGGGGGCAGTAGATACCTAAATCATCACGTTTATTAATGATGAAAGTTTAGTAACTATTTGTTACAAATCAGTAAATGCATTCCGTCCTCACAGGCTTCCATAGAAGGAAACATGGCATCTAATATGGTGTCGCTCAGAGATTTAGACCCGTTCCCATGTATTTTAGACCCAGTTTTTATGGTTATATGTTATGAAACTGCCAATATTCTTCAACAACTGGGTATCTTTTTATCCATTTACAACATTGCAATGGACTTTTCCAGAGATTAATGGTAAAAACTACACAATGGCTCTTTAATACAAAAATAAAAAGGTTTGGGGACCACCAATGTAAATGGCAGTCTTTGCATTGGAGGTTCAACTCTTCTTGTAAGCAATACATTGGTAGTAAAGAAATCCAGACTGCCAGTTGCTGAAGAAAAATGATCTGCATGTCGGTTTAGCAACGCTCCTTCAGAACCTTCGCTTCCCTGGACAATCTAGTGGCTGGCCAATCCCAGTGCTCCATCGGTTTGGTGGGCAGGACGTTAGTGAGACTGAGAAGAACTAACATGGCGACGGCTCGTTTGAAACAGCTTTGGCATCAACTTTAGAATATTTAGACTTGGGCTTGTTCTTCGAGTCAAGAGCAGATAGAGGTACTAAAGTCCTTTATTTAGAAAAAGGATATATTTGCTTCTTCATCAATGTTTGGCGGACTGCCCCGCTGACTGACATCCGTGCAGTGAGTATGTCACATTGTTTGTTGTCCAATAGCATGCAGAGATGGTCTGAAAGACAGATATATAGATCCCAGCCCACAACTGAAAGTCGTCAATGAGTTATGGCCACATGCACTTTATAGACTTTTCACATATATAGGATGGCTTGCCAGGATATTGAATTAGTGGAACAAAGCAAAGAATAAGAAAGAGAGTGCACGCCTTTCCATCCAACTGCCATGGATAAGAAGCTCTTTAAAGGAGTCAATCTGAAAAAAAAAAATCCAGGCACTTTGATGTCTGAACATGTTTTTACAACCTTAATGGGAAGATCTGTGTTTGTTGTGTTTAATTTTAAATGTTACAAATCTGAACTAATGTTGTAAACATTTAGATGAGTTAAAGGGAGACTAGGTCATTTTGGCTTGCTTAGCACCCCCTAGCTAAATGTCCCAACAGAGAGGACCAGCAACTGTGAAGCTGCAAGAGGAATATTCTGGCCACAGGGGGCAATAGGGGCTGGATGGCATTTCATCAACCCTATAAAGAGTCATTTTAGCTTAAACTGGCTCAAGAAAATTATTTAAAAAAAGGAAAAAAAAGTTGCTAAACATCTCTTTAAACAGGGTGGTAGCGGGCTGATTTTTAAACGTGAAACTGGAATAATCAGCTAAGAAAATTATAACAAAATAAACTCAAGTTGTTTAACTGAACCAAGCCACCATCTCCTATCTATGACCTAACAGGTGTGTGTGTGCATGCATGCTAGGTTCAGGTTCATACCTGCTACAGGAATACAGGGAGAAGAGCAAACACAAAACAATGTATTAATTAGGTCACTAAAAAACAAAATCAAATGATGACTATTTTTTAGATAGGACTGTGTATTGAATAAACACTAAAATAATGTATTTAGTGCGAAAGTTCACTTTTACAGAAGCTGTATGTTGCAGATCATACATGTGGAGGAAAAAGACAAAAAATAAAACACGTACAAAAGCGTGAAGCCAGCTCATTAGCAGGCAAAAGCCAGGAACACGTTCTGTGACCGAGCCTTTCTGCGGGGGATGGAAGGAGTGATAGTGTGAGGAACAACTTAATAAGGCAGCAACATGTAGAACGGTGTAGGAGCGAAGGAAGCAGAGGAAGAAAAGGGACTTTGAACCTTGAAAGGGACTGAGATTTTCTGCCCACGCCCTTCATTCTCAGCAGAGTAGTGATGCAGGGAGGGAGAAAAAAGTGACGAGAGAAGAAGCAGAGAAGGCATGCATACATGCTATTTGGGTTTTGATTGTTCTGGTTATGAAATTCTCTCAGAACTGGAGCTCGGCCGACTCCATCAACATCTTTACTATACATGCGTCACATTGTGTCCTTTGATGTATCAACTGGGCAAACATACGTTCTGATTTCATCTCCTAAGCCCCAATCCTTGATTTACAAGGAAGCTGCCAACCCCCCAGTTTATCCCCCATGACACACATGAAGCAGTGTGCCACAAAACCAATCAAAACAAGAATGTGAGAATATTTTTGATAAAGCCTTTCCTTTTCTTCTTATGGATTTTCATTGCATATTGGGGGTGGGGTGGGGGGTGGGGGGGGGGTGGGCGTTACTGGCACCCCGTTATCATTCTAACCCAGATATGTCAGAAGCAATCAAACCTCCTGGTTTTCAGGTTTTCAAACACAAGCCTTGATTTCAGAGGTAGATTCTGACTGCTGCTTATGACTTTTCTCAGAAGATGGCACCCTTTTTCAGCAAGGGGGAGTAAAGGGTAGCAGATGAATCCAAATGATTTCAAGTCTCCTTAATTATAGTATTTTGCTGGATTTGTTATAAATGTTCAACAGTCTACAATTAATGGCACCTTATTGCGGGAATTGGCTTTAAAGATCTTACTTGTGATACACCATGTTGTGGAGTCGCTAATGCTAATGGTTAGCTTCTACAAGCCAAGACATGTGCTCCTCTCACCAGGCCACAAAATAAACAGCCATACATGGTCAGGGTAGGTGGGGCCATGAATACAAAATTTCCCTGTGACGTAGAAGACACTCGCCATTTTTCTGTCTATTTCCTTTCAACAACTACTGCAGGCGGTAGGGGTTGACGTACATGTTCACGTTCAGCATGCATGTGCAAGTCAGATTGTTTTAAAAGCATAAACAAGTATTATACAACGTCTCAGTGAACAAACCTTTAAAGAGAAAATTAAAAACATGAACACCAAAGTCACATCTAGTGTGTAGAAGTTGTAGTTGCAACAACAGAACAAGGTTTCCAACCATCAAGATCCCAGGTTCACTGCTGATACGTATGACCAGCCAGCACCATGTCCAGTGACGAATGGTACAGGGTAAGGACTAATTTCTACTAATAAGTTTATTTTACAATAGCATTTACCGTTAGAACATCTTCTGGGCTCAGAAGCAGCTGCTTGACTTGCTGGCACTTCCATTTTCCACAGTGCCAGCCTCGCTGTGCTGGGCAAACCATTTATCATAATTGGCAACAAGCTGGCAGATAAACCCAGGGTGAGGCCGTCAAAATAAATATTAGATATTTTTTACATTAAAATATAGCTTTTAAAGGAAATATTGTACCTTCATTTTGCACACCTCTTAGCGTCCCATGAAGGTATTACTTAAAAAAATTATAGCCGTTTATTCTGACCTTAAACATGCAGTACAGCAGAGCATTTGTAATGATGATTTGTAGGGATGCACTGAAACATCCAAACCAAAGATTTTCGGCCAAAAAAGATCCAAAAGTGCTTTTCCGGTTTTCGTCCAAAACACCTAAATCACCAAAAACAACACAGCCGAAACAGGTTTCAAACTCTATAAACACAGATAATCTAAAAAAAAAAAAAAAACACCCAAAGTGTTGCTCAGATTAAAGTTGCACATCTTCACTATCTTCTGGGGTAAAGTATAAACTTCATCAGGGATAATATTTGCAGCTGTGGCTCATTAAACACTATATTGCGAATTTAGCGGTTAAAAGGTTCATTTTACAGCCCTCAGCATGCCTTTCAGTTATAAGCCTGTACATTTAAAATTTATTATCAATCCATACATCCATTTTCATCCGCTTATCCGGAGTCGGGCCGCGGGGGCAGTAGCCTAAGGCGAGAGGCCCAGACTTCCCTCTCCCCAGCCACTTCGGCCAGCTCCTCCAGGTTAATCCCAAGGCGTTACATGGCCAGGTGAGAGACATAGTCCCTCCACCGTGTCCTGGGTCTACCTTTAGGTCTCCTCCCGGTTGGACGTGCCCGGAAAACCTCATCAGGGAGGCGCCCAGGAGGTATCCTGACCAGATGCCCGAGCCACTTCAATTGGCTCCTCTCGATGTGGAGGAGCAGCGGGTCTACTCCAAGCCCCTCCCGAATGACCGAGCTTCCCACCCTATCTCTAAGGGAGAGCCCAGCCACTCTTCGGAGAAAACTCATTTCGGCCGCTTGTATCCGCAATCTTGTTCTTTCGTTCACTACCCAAAGCTCATGACCATAGGCGAGGGTAGGAACGTAGATCAACCGTTAAATCGAGAGCTTCGCCTTCTGACTCACCTCTCTCTTCACCACGACAGACCAGTACAATACCCACATCACTGCAAATGCAGCATCAATCCGCCTATCAATCTCACGCTTGAGTTTTCCCTCACTCGTGAACAAGACCAAGAGATACTTAAACTCCTCCACTTGGGGCAGGACCTGATCTCTGACCCGGAGAAGGCATTCTACCCTTTTCCGAATCAAGACCATGATCTCAGATTTAGAGGAACTGATTCTCATCACAGCTGCTTCACACTCGGCTGCAAACTGCTCCAGCAAAAGCTGAAGATCACGTTCTGATGAAGCCAACAGGACCACATCATCTGCAAAAAGCAGAGACCTGATCCTCAGGCCACCAAAATGGATGCCCTCCACACCTTGCCTGCACCTAGAAATCCTGTCCATAAAGGTTATGAACAGAATCGGTGATGAAGGGCAGCCTTGGTGGAGTCCAACTTTCACTGGAAACGAGCCCGACTAACTGCCGGCAATGCGGACCAAGCTCTGACACCGGTCATACAGGGATCTAACAGCCCATATCAGAGGGCCTGGTACCCCATACTCCCCGAGTACCCCCCACAGGGCCCCCGAGGGATGCGGTCAAATGCCTTCTTCAAATCCACAAAACACATGTAGACTGGTTGGGCAAAATCCCACACACCCTCCAGGATCCCCTAAGGGTGTAGACCTGGTCCAGTGTTCCACAGCCAGGACGACAACCACATTGCTCCTCCTGAATCTGAGGTTCAACAATCCGACGGACGCTCATCTCCAGAACCCCTGAATAGACCTTACCAGGAAGGCTCAGGAGTGTGATCCCCCTGTAGTTGGAACACACCCTGCGGTCCAACTTTTTTAAATCAGGGGACCACCACCCCGGTCTGCCAGTCCAGTGGGACTGTCCCCGATGTCCACGCGATATTGCAGAGCCGTGTCAGCCAACACAGCCCCACAACATCCAGAGCCTTAAGGAACTCCGGGAGGATCTCATCCACCCCTGGAGCCTTGCCACAGAGAAGCTTTTTAACCACCTCAGTGACCTCAGCACCAGAGATTTGAGAGGCCAACCCAAAGTCCCCAGACTCTGCTTCCTCACTGAAAGACATGTGGGTGGGATTGAGGAGGTCTTCGAAGTAATCTGCCAACCGATCCACAACGTCCTGAGTATAGGTCAGCAGCACACCGTCCCCACTATAGATAGTGTTGGTAGTACACTGATTTTTCCCCCTGAGGTGCCGGAGGGTGAACCAGAATCTCCTAGAAGCCGTACGGAAGTCTTGCTCCATGGTCTCACCGAACTCCTCCCATGCCCGGGGTGTTGTCTTGGTGACCACCCGAGCCGCGTTCCACTTGGACTGCCGGTCCCCGTCAGCTGCCTCTGGAGTCCCACAGGCCAAAAAGACCTGATAGGACTCTTTCTTCAGCTTGACAGCATCCCTAACCGCCGGTGTCCACCAGCGAGTTCGGGGGTTGCCACCATGACAGGCAGAGATGATCCTGCGGCCACAGCTCCGGTCGGCCGCCTCAACAATGGAGGCATGGAACAGGGTCCATTCAGACTCAGGATTCGTTTCAGCCTCAGAGGCTCAAGGGCACCAGATTCAGATAAGAAATTGTTTTGGGGCCAAACAGAGATAATGTCTTCTCTGTCTTAAAGTTCCGCTGGTCCACAACCTCGCAAAATCCAATAATGGCGTAATTAATCTATCCCAATCCGTGCTGATTCGCCTACTCGCTCCTTGATCGCATCCATCTTTTGTGCCAATGCATGAATCTCAGCCAAAGTTCCAAGCTTTCGACTCATCGACAATTATATGAGTCTGTGCATTCACAGCGCGGTGTAATCCATCCCTGAGCTCCGGGAAAGAGCCAATATTCCTCGACAGCTCGTTAATTTTCTGGTAAGCCAGGTAGCCCCCCAGGCCAAACAGCAGGAAACCTGACAAAAACATCACGAATATCCATACATCTTCAGAATCATCTACAGACAGTTGAGTTAAGCAGATCAGGTTCCACTGTTTCCAGGAGTCCATGATATGCTCAACTGGTTTTGTCCCAGAGGGGCACCCGGGAGCCCCTTCTCCCGTTCTCATCGTTGAGAAAATTTTGTCAATCGCGTTGAGAGACCAGCTGACCAGGTCCATTTTTAATAATTTCCAGTTTCCAGAAAAAATGTAGAAGTGCCGTACACCCAAAGACAGACAAAGAGCCTTGGGGATAAGATGGGGAGGAAATGAGGAAAAAAGCCTCTGTAATCTCCAAGAGCTGGAGCAAGGAATGGGAAGAAGCTCCTTCTGACAGGAGACTCTGCCAGACGTTCCCAGCAGACCCTCGCAATACGTTTGGGCCTGCCTGGTCTGACCGGCATCCTCCCCCACCATCTGAGCCACCGGGGTAAACCCCAACGTACAGGCACCAAGATGGGGGGCAACTAGTATGCCCACCCACCCCTGCTCGGCGCCTCTCAGTGGGAGCAACTCCATAGTGGTAGAAAGTCCAACCCCTCTCAAGGAAACTGGTTCCAGAGCCAGAGCCACGCGTTGAGGTGAGTCCAACTATATCTAGTTGGAACCTCTCAACCTCACACACCAACTCAGGCTCCTTCCCCACCAGAGAGGTGACATTCCATGTGCCAAGAGCCAGCTCCTGTAGCCGAGGATCAGACCGCCAAGGTCCCCGCCCTCGACTACCACCCGTCACACACTGCATCCGACCCCTTTGGCCCCTCCCACGAGTAGTGAGCCCCATGGGAAGGGGGACCCACGTTTCCTCTTCGGGCTGTGCCCGGCTGGGCCCCATGTGTGAAAGTCCGGCCACCAGGTGCTCGCCAACGTGCCCCACCTCCAGGCCTGGCTCCAGAGGGGGGCCCCGGTGACCCACGTCCGGGTGAGGGAACACGGTTTCCATTTATATAATTCATCATAAGAGGTCTTTATTTATAATTTATTATTATTTAATGTACATTATGTCTGTGCTAAATAAATGTTTTAATGGTTTTGTAATTGATTTTTTGTAATGCCTTGATTTTAGTGAGGTTAGTACACATGAAACCATGAATGCTATGGTTATAAATATTGACATAATATTTACTTTGGTGTTTCGGTTTTCAGCCTTTGTTTCCTCATTTAGTTTTTGGTTTCGACCCAGAAATGTCATTTTGGTGCACCCCTAATGATTTGATGTCTGCTGGTTTTGAGAAGACTAGGACATCTGTGTGAGCACGTTTGTGCGTCAATGAAATTATAACTGAAAGCTGCACCGGTATCAGTATTTCTACTATACTCAGAGGAAGATTCTATCACATAGCTGTTTTATTAGGGGGGAAAATAATCTGTCTTTGTTTAAAAACTCAACCTGTCACTTCCATGTCCCTGAAGCTTAAACGTATAGGGTCTCTGACCATTTTGGGTTTTTATATTGAATGACTGTAAAATGGAAGCTGAAACACAAATTAGTGACTGCTACTTTGCAAAAACAGCATGGAGGAAAAGCACAACGCGACAGACACGCTTAGCTGCCTTGTGAGATTGGCCTCTCGTTCTCTACACCTCTCAATCCCAGCAGGTGGCTGTTGTTTCTCAATCCCAGTCTCTACTTCTCTGATCTGACTGCACTTTGGAGTTTGTTTTTGCCGTGTTACTCTCTGCTGGGCAGACACTGTGCAACTTTTTCACTCATAGCACTCAGCATCAGCTCAAACTGTATGAATTCCTCGCACGGCAGATTTCACGAGTCATGTGTTCACACTGTACGACCCAGTTCTCGGATGCGACCTGACTGCCCACACAGTACGTCTGGTAGCAACACGTCAGACCTAAAAATATATGCTAAAAATAGCAGTTTATACTCAACATGTCTGACTTTTTTGTCTTGTTTTGCCTGTTGTCCTTTGGAAGTGTTGCAGGAGGACACACAGGGATTTATGGGAGTTGGATGAGGAAAACAAAATAAAGAAAGTAAATCTGTTTTGTGATCAGTTTAATTAGACATGAACACGACAAACACACTTTCTTGACAATCCTTGTCGTGTGTAAAAAAAACGCGTAGAAATAAAAACAAACAACGTGTGTTAATAGGGAAATAGCGGGCGAGAGGTGTTGATGCATGAATGCGCATGCGCCGTGAGCGGTTCTGGTACTTTTTGGGTCACAGCCGCTCGCTGAGCCGCTTCAACCCTCACGAGGAACGAGCAAAATATCAAACACTCCAGAAGTCCGTGCCAGCTCACGATTGCTGATCGGTAGCTGGTCACGTGGTGTAAATCGCCTCTCGTAACCCCCTGTATACTACACAACGCTCAGCGCAAAACTCGCCCCGAGCTTATGGATTCTCGCACGAGTGGAAAATCGGCTCAAAAAAGTGAAAAAGTCGCACAGTGTACGCCCAGCTGTGTCTGCTCCTATTTAGGTCCTTATCTAAGTGACTTGGCAGTAATTTTCTTCCCGTCTCCGACACGCAGGCAGCTTGATCATGAAAATGCTATATTCATCTGTGTTCACCATTTGGCTGGATGGCTGTGAGGGCTGCAGAGATGAAGATTTAAAAGAGCTTGAATAATTAAACCACTGGGAACTGTGACAAACACTTACGCAAACTTGCACACACACAAATACTGATGCAGTCACGTGCATGGCCCGCAGTCGTGTCCATTTGTGAGATATTTGCTTTTGATTAGCTCTTCATTAAGCTTTCGCTGATGCTGAATTCAGTGTTGGGATGATTGGGGCAAAGTGTGCTGCACCAGTGGGGCTCATCAGATGGGAGAGGATTATATTGAGAAGGGAATAATGTAGCAGCAGTGTTACACCTCCTCCAACTCCTGCAACTGTCTGCATTAAACTCTGCAGTCTACTTTATATGTTTAGTGTCTCTAATCACGATGAAAACTTTAGCTGATTAGCCAAGAAAATGTTCTTTAAACTGCACGTTTGTAGCTCCAAGTGCAGCTTGCTGAACTTGATCAATTTCGCTCTTTTGTATTTGATGTTAAGGCAAAGCAAGTCACTTCCTGTCTTCTGTTTAATGCACAATGTAAGTGTGTTAGTAAGTGAAGAGGTTTTAGGCAGAGAGGTTAAAAAAACAAAGACAATGTGGAACAGATAGAAAAGAAGTTTTCTCACACAACAACATCCAGAGACAAGACTCGCGACTCGTCATGTTTCCTATCCCACAGACAAAAACCCTAATAAGCTGAGAAGTTCACACGTCACAGGGATAGCATCCTAATGGAGGGCTGACATTCAAAAATCACACATTTATTCCCCCACGTTGTTGTCTATTAGCTAATTAGAAGCATTTGGCAGAGTTAAGAAGCACCCCTGATTCAACCCCACACTGATTTGGAGGAAATGTAATTAATGCTTCAGACTATCTATCAGACTGTCTGAAAAGTTTCCGTTCATCAAAGCAGTGAGGGACAGAGGCCTGAAACAAGCCCAGCTGCTCAAGAGAAGGTGCACATCTGGCGAACCAAACTAAGGGTTAAATCTTCGCTGGTCACGGTCTGAATGAGATCTGTCTGGCACAGAAGGCATGCAGTTACTTTATCCTGTCGCCTCCACTTCCTCTCCATGTTCTTTTTGTTTTTGACTCTTTTCCCTCCAAACACAAAGTTTGGGAAAGAAAAAAAAACCTGCATCATGGTGGATATAATCTGCAGCTCTTTTCTTTTACATCTGCTCTTAATTACAGTCCCTCAGTCCATTTTTGGTTTGTCCCTGGTACGTTAAAAATACAGCAAGAGGTAGTGCATTGTTTCAGCAAACCGCATGAGGAATATTACATTTTACCACCACTCAAGTTTCTCATTTCTGTACCCTTTTCTCTTTCAAAGGGCATTTATACACGACAGCTCTGTACTGCAGAGACATGCGGATTTCTACGTTCCACTCTTAGTACAGCGATCAAGTAAAAAAGTAAACTGACTAAGAAAGAAAGGGGGAGACTCAGTTGAATGACAGCATGAGACAAATGGGTGAAAGACTCAGAACAGCATGTGGACGAAGGAGGAATGGAGTGTGTTGCTGCAGTTAAAGAAAGCTCTGAAAAAAAGACGTGATGAAGGAGTGATGGCAAACGTTAAGAAATTGGAAGCAGAAATAGGAAAAAGTGGATTTTATAAAACCACTCTGCACCCCCGCCTCCTCCTCACCCCTACGCCCCCTGCAGCCCTGCACTGCTGGTTGTGCTTTGTCCTGATAAGAACCAGTGACAGTCACACAAACACACTGAAGCAGTATACTCAAACACATATCCCTGCACAAAGAAAAGGCCCCTCAAGCAGCCTTGGCCTGCAGTCTGAGACTTCTGTACGTGTGTGTGAGTGCGCTCGTGCATGTGTGTTTATGTGTGTGTGTTCTGCTCAGTGTCTGAGTACCAGCCAGGGTAAACTCAGTGTGCCAGGATGTCACGGTTCGAGGCCTTCACACCTACATCACAAATAACCCAGTCAGCCATGGATTGTGTGTGTCTGTGTGTGAGAAAAGGAACAGTGCCCGTGTGTTTCTGTGACTGTTTGGAGAATGTGGGGGTAGGTTGCATTTGATAAATTGTATTCACTTGGTTAAGAGTGTGTGAGGGGAAAACAACGCTTGAGAAAATGTGCTAGTGTGTTGTAGAGCTTTGTTCAGGCAGCAGCCTATATGGAGTCTCTCCTGTTAACGTGGTGTCAAGGGACAGAGAGCGGAGGTGTCTGCTGGCACAAATGCAGAGATGCTTGACATACTTGTCTGTACTGACCCTCTGATGTCAACAAGTACCACATATATAGAGATGTGTTCAAAGCGTAGCGCTTGGTTCTTCCAAACATACAAACCCAAGAGAATGCTGAAAGATGGATACCTTTGTTATATCTCCAAACCAACTAAGATGGTCAGAAAGTGAGGATCTAGTTTGTAAACTACATCTGGTCTGGGATCAGTAACTTTGTTGAATACAGTCCCACTTCATACCCAGGGTGATTCCCACCTCATGTGCAGTAGTTGTACCAAGCCCTTACCATAGCCGCTTAAACCTGCATGCATAATCTCCATTCCAGACAACCCTTGACCCAAGATCAAGCTGTTTTATTTCTTTCATAGTCATGATTGTTAAGTATCGTGTTTGGACACACAAATTAATTAACAACTAATATATCAACTTTGAACTTCCATCCAAACAAACGAAGCACAACCTAGCCTGCTTTTGTTAGTAAAATATTATAAACCATCATATTATTTTAGGAGTGTGATGCAAGATTTAAGAAACTTTGCTTTGACATCTAAGGTAATTTTAAAACTATTCAGACAGAAATAATTTTAAAACTATTCAGACAGAAATAAGTGCAAAAAGGTTGTGGATGTGTTGGTCAGGTCTTCCCTGGAAGGCTCTCGTAGAGATGCATCGCACAAAAACGTTTCTACGGCTCTCTGACTTTGATTACTAATCCTTAAAAATGGAATTAGAAGCAACTGGATTTCTTGTTTGTTTGAGAAAAGGGAGAAAAAAGCAGAGTACAAGTCAGACTAAACCATTTCTCTCTGGGAATGCAGAAAGTGAGATGGGAAAGCCCATTCGAGGTTTTCAAACAAAGGAAAGGAGACACAATTGGAAAATTCTCCAAATAGCACCTAGGAGAAAGTCCTCCAACCTTTATGTTTCATTTCTATAAGTAAAGTAACTCCTACTCCTCTTCTGCAATTTTCCACCTGGTTGCTCCTTAATTCAAGAGTTTGTTTGTTGTGCCATCGGAGGCATTGTTAATTCATGCATATTTGATTTAGAAATGTCATTCATTATACTTTATTTCCTCCCTGCTTACTCTGTCAATCTATTACTTTTCCTCGGTTTCCTCTATGTTCTGATCAAATATCTTCACACAAAACATCATTAGTTTTAGTTTGGTTTGTTTTCTGGTGTGTTTATTACATCAAGACAAACAAACAAACAAAAAAAAAAACAACTGAAAAACCCGACGCAGGAAGAAAGTAATGATAAAAACTAGGGTTCCTACCAGTATCGGTAAAAGTTAACCGATACCAATGCAGTTGCTTGAAAGTGGCTTCACTGTAACTTGTCATTTCTGTTCACCTAACATTTTAGTTTAGTGATCATTTCATTTAACATATTTTATTTTTGATCTACCTCAAAGTCTTTTCCGGTTTAAGCAGAGAAGAAAATTAAACCTGTATTCCAAATCATTGAATTTTTTTGTGTGGCAGAAGTATCAGCATCGGTAATCGGTATCGGCGAGTACTCAGATCCAAGTATTGGTATCGTATTGGTTTGGAAAAAAGTAGCATCGCTGCATCTCTAATAAAAACCTGTAAAAGCCTCGTATCTCTAGAATATTTTCGCTTTTATTGTCCAATCTTTACTGAGATACAATGACTTACGGCATTCCTAATTCATCTGTCAGCTCTGTTCTTTAGGCCAGCTGATGCTATCTCCCATCTTAACTCCATTGTCTAGTCAGTCCAACACAAGTCAAACCACAGAGTCAGGCAGGAGGAACATTCACCCCTCAACTCTCAGCGATCGCTCTATCTGGCCTTTGATCACATCTAAGAATGAGCCTTATCCAATCCAATCTACCGTGTTCATCTGCAGGCGAGAGCGGTTAAGGTCTGGGTGAAACGTCTGCTATCAGGAGACCTGATTCCACTTCTATATGCTAAGCACTGCTATTTGGATTCAGGATGAAGATGGAAAGTGGCAAAAAATGAAAGAATATTCTGAAGGGCAAATTAAAGGTGTTGACATGCAGCTATAGAGGGAGCAAAAAACACAAGGTGCTAGGAAACAAAGGTACATCTCTGTTACTTTTTACCCTGCCTTAATGATATACATTTCAAAAACAAAGCATGGAAGGTGAAGAGGAAGAAGAATGAGAAAAAGAAGAGGTGACTGGGAATCAAAGTGGTGAAGGGTGAGGTGGGGAGTGATAAGAAGGACGAGGAGGATATGCCTGGCCTGGAGCAGAAGCTGTTGGGGCATTGAGAGTGCAACTAATGGAAATGGCAGCTAAGAGAAGGATGATAAATGACTTTGTGCACAGATGTATGTATGTGTGTGCACATCACTTTCAGACTGTTTACACTTTTGTGCATGAGAGACACCAAGCATTGCTGTTGTGTGTTTATGGGGTGTGTTGTCTGTGTGTGTGACAGTGCAGATGATGGATTCTCTAGTGGAGCATGTGGCTGGTGGCTTCTCAGACAGACAAAGTGACAGAAGAGGTCTCTGTGCCCACATGCCACCGTGAGCCAGAAGGCCTATTCCTGCTGCCTCCTTCATTCCACCACAGCCTTCATCTCTTCATCCCCTTCTCCATCCATCTGTTCCTTTTCCTCTGACACGCTGCCTTTGTTCTCATGTTTGGTCCACAACATTTTGTTCTTGGATTCATCAGCAGCTGATTTTTTCAGCTTTAATGAGACAAATGTGGACATTACAAAAAAAGGCTTTTGTTAGCTACCATGAAAGTGTGTTTGTGTGTACAAGGTATTCATAGTCAGTGTCACTACCTCACCTGCTGCACACAGCTTCCTGTGTGCCCTCTGTCATCTATGTCTGCAGCACCTCATGACTTAATTATGACAGCTGTTGTGATTAAAAGGGAGGCCTTGGAAACTTTAAAAGTTAAATGAAGTTATACTTTGCGATGATGCTGGACTGGCGTGTGTACACCAAAGCAGAAGTACAGTTTGAATTCCTAAATGAGAGGAGCACTATACCAAACATTTGAGTGCACTCCATGAGCACAGGGCTGGCACACACGAAAGCCCGCTACCCCCTTGCTTTATAGTTCATAGCAGGTGTGCAGAGTAAGTAAGAGATTTGCTAACCTCAGTGTGCATACCGGTACATAGGGAGTGAGCAGATCAGATAAGTAGGAAGACGAGAGACCGTTCAAAGCTTTAAACACAAAGAGGAGAACCTTAAACCTCACCCTCTGCCAATGGAGATGCACCAGACCCGGAGTGATAGGACTGTGCCTACTTGTGTTTGTCAGGAACCTCACTGCAGCATTCTGTGTAATCTGAAGCTGATTCAGGGCCAAAACAAGAGTGCCAATGAGAAATGAATTTGTCACAAAGAGGTGACAAAGGTATGTACAACAGATTTCAAATGCTATAGTGTCAGAATTGGCTTCAAGCGTCTGCATTGAAATGTGAAAAAACATCAAAATGATACCCTGAACTCCATCTTTTGTCACTCATTAATACAATTTAGCTGTATCTATTTTACTTCTCCCCCAGAGCCTCCTGTTGGCTGATTTGCTGCCCTTCCAGGCTTATGCCCAGAGTGCACTAGCCAGTGATCTCCACAAGCCTTGCAGATGGGCGCTCTAATCTGCTAACTTTAGCTTTGTGAGCGATGAAGGCTGGGCTCGTGTCTTGTTTTGGACAGCCAGGCTTGCTGTGGTGTCTGAAGCTTGTGTTTAGGATTCTGCACAGCTTTGTTGAGAGAGGAGATAAAGAGGAAAGCAATAAGGCACAAGGTTGACCAATTAATAAAGGGCCAGTGATTCAGGCTGGCCAACAAGGGGAGCTTTAATCTGCATGCAGATAACAGAAAGAGTTCAGACCACAAACATAGACAGATAGATTCACTCGTGGTGTGTGTGTGTGTGTGTGTGTGTGTGTGTGTGTGTGTGTGTGTGTGTGTGTGTGTGTGTGTGTGTGTGTGTGTGAGAGAGAGAGAGAGAGAGAGAGAGAGAGAGAGAGAGAGAGAGAGTGAGTGATTGCATGCATGCATGCATGCATGCGTGTGTGCACAATTGTGTGTGGGAGGCCCCTTTGAGATAAGGAATAGACATAACTGTCAGTGAGTTTACATCCATAAATCCATTAAGAAGATATGAGGATGCTAACGTTTTAGTGCTGTGTAAAGCCTGCAGACCTGTGTGTGATGGGCGAGGAGAGAGAAAAAAAGAGAAAAGTGCCATAAAAACATTACACAGGTGGACACCCTGACTACCTATATACTAAAGCATTTGACAAACACTTGTTATGCTTTGCACGATGCCCGCTGTAGCTGACACTTGGCACGATTAATATTAGCTTTTATGCTAATGCAGCATTTGGCTATGTTAGAACAAGGCAGTATTTCCATAGAAAGTCATTCATCCCAGCCTGTTTATGGCCTTATGGGCCACGACAGAATTATTGCTGCACAGTACACAAGCTGTTGTCACTGTGCCAAAAGCCACTATTACACACACAGACAGCAGACACGCAGCAGGATGATGTGAGGCGAGCCTGAGGCTAAAGCCATAGAGGATACTGGGCTTTGTGTGCAATAGTTCTCCCAATGCTGCTTTATATGTTTGCATGCAGTTATGTGCATGAGGAAGATTTATCATTTTAGTTCATAATAACAGAGCACACTCAGTAAAACTGAGTTTTTTCAGGGTCATTCCACACTCCCAAGAATGAAAACAAGAAAAGATGGCAGCATCACTATGTGGCACGGTGAGTCCTACCTCAGAATTGTTGACACGTCCCTCCTGGAAAGAGCAGTCGTTGGCGTTTTGAGTGCACATGTGGCGGTACTTGCACCAGTGACATGGATAAGAGCCGTTTACACAGGAAAGGCAGCTAAAAGAGAATAAAGGTGACAAATCAGAAGGTTAGGGACGTCATTTCCCTCTCTTATGATACAATTCAAAGCTCTTTTTAAAGATTCCTGTTGTGTGTAGACCCAAGTGGCTCATCCTTTGAGTTTTGGACCCTTTTGTGTGTCTGAATGATTAATAGATCAGAGTTAGGCCGCTAAACAAAAACAAATTAAGCAACATACGTCTAAAAATGCAAATGTTAAGGTAAAACAATTAAACTAATTTTTTTAATGTTTCTTTAAAGTCAAGTCAAACTTGAACTTTTCCTGATCCTGTGAATGTTTTTCTTCCTTTCACCTTTCACCCCACATCTCCCATCCAATAAACGGTCTTCACCTCCTCCTCCTCCTCCCCTTACACCCCTCATCCATCACCCTCATCTTGCTTAAAGTCTGCATCGCTCGCTCCTTCTGTATGCCGAGTAATCTCCCTAAACTCCCTGCCTACCTCTTTCTTCACCTCTGTCACCACATTCTCTCCATTCACTCTGGAGTAAACCTCTATATTCCTCCATCTCTCCCTCTTTTTGCTTCCCATCCCTTTCAATTGCTGTGTCCCTGTTCTTTGTCTAAAGCTCCCTTTCATCCGCGAGGCTAAGAGCCCTCCACCATTTTAAATTCACCTGCTTTGGCAGCGGCGAGGTGCCGATAGACCGGCTGAAAGGGAAAGACGGGAAAAAGGAGCGAGGCAAAGACGGAGGGGGGAGATCAAACGCAGGTGGATTTTCCTGACAGAGGAGTAGATGCCAGGTATCGTGAGAGAGACAGAGGTGAGGGTGTCTCCCGGGACAGGGATGAAACATCAGGCTGAGTGTCTGGAGGTGATTATGAATCTATATGTGTGTGTTTATGTTCATGGAAAACCACGGAGGAGAAGCAGAAGAGTTTATGTGAGCAGTTTATCAACACAGAGTCTTATTATTGCTGCTCTTTAAGCTCTAGAGAAATAGTTTCACATTTAAGACCAAAGGATCGTCTAATGTAGCTGTTGTGTTTTAACAGGTAAAACACTTATTTTATTACAGCGCTTACTAAATTGCAGTCGAGTTTCTGGATTTCATCGCTGGGGTTTATTTAGCTTGGGATTTGAATCAGCATAAGGTTTATTGAAGGCAAAATAAAATATTACAATTAATAAAGTCAAGATAGGAAAGTCTGCAGGTTGGGTTGTACTCAGCAATACTACCGTGTGTGAATATGAGCTGAAATGAGCACTGACGAGATCTCGAGTGTGTTTCAACCCGCTTCCCTTCCTCTTACCCACATGGAAAAATGAGGGCTTTAACTCTTGAGCTCTGATGGAGCCCATATATGAATCCATCAAACCCCGACGTGGATTCATTTGGATCAATTAGGGCTGCTCGTTTGTTAGGTGCACACGTTAAGCGATCATTTCCAGCTCAGACCCCCTTCCTTTTGAGCGAGATCAGAGGCTGGAGCTTAATTCAATCCCACTGCTGCTTTAATTGACCAATTTAGCATTGTGCTGACAGAAGCTGTCCATTTAGAATAAAAGATGTGCAGCTAAGGAAATAACAGGCCTCTTAATACCACACAAGAGCAAAGAGGGGATTTGTCAACGATGGCAACAAATGGAAAGAAAGCGATTAGGTTACGCTAGGTTAGCATACAGTGTTCGAATTCAAGGAGCAGAACAGAGATTTGAGCTCTCTGGTCCGTCCCGAAGGGTCTGATGAGAAACAGAGGAAGGGCTGTCAATACAGAGCAGACTACATGACTGATGCAAAACAAACGAACACAACCCAAGTTAGCCTCATTATGGTGATTGTTGGCTGTCCTTCACACGGTAGCAACCACAGCTTTGAATATCAACGAGGTTTGCTTTTTGTTCTGGGTCTGCCTGTGAATTTATCATCATCAAAACTAAATTCTGGCATCAACCTGACGCAGCAGCAGGCAACTAGAATCAAACAGTGACTCACACTATGTATGGTTAGCCGTCCACATCAGTCTTCTGGTCTGTCGCTGACACTCATTATTAAAAATAACCTTTTTATTCGACTTACATCTTTTATTCACGTCAAATCAAGCTCGTTAGTGTACCAGAACTTTGAAATAATGAGCAAAACACCAGCGGGTCACCTCTGACTGCTTTTCTTTCCTTTTATGACCAAAGACTTTGAAATAAAGGAAGGTACCATTATGCATGCCACATAAGGAGAGTGGTACCAGCCCCCTACTGCTTACTCTTCAATTCCTTGAAGTAACCAGAGCTCCTGTCACATGCTAACATTGAATCTCTAAGTCTCTATTTTAGCCTGGGTGTACCCTTGTCAAAAAAAGCCCACCTAGTGCCATTGAGCATGTCTGAGTCTTGATCAGAAGTTGGCTCTATTTTTTTTTACCCCTCCAGCTTCGCCTTTTTGCTCACTTCGGCCCCTCGCTGTGTCTGCAGCGACTCATTTGGCTAGGAGCAGCTGGATACATGCTCCCTTTGTGGCCACACTTCTACTGTCAAGTTAATCTGCTCATATTCAGATGCTAATCAATACACGCTACCTTTGGAACAGCAGTAATTCTCAATGGCCAAACACAATAGACTCTGATTTCCACCACTCCTCTCTGCTTGGTCAGTTTGAAGTGCTAAATCCAATCTGTTCCCCATATGAGGTGTTTGACTTTTTCTGCACTTGGCAACATTTTTTTTTATTGGCTACTTTTCATTTCAAAGGACAGAATTTCACTGATCTAATGTTCCTAAGGATTGTCCATCATATCACCACTGGATCTCTTTGAAATTCAGAAGGAGAGAGAGAACAAGGATATTATTATTCATGCAAATTATTGTGTTAATACATATTCAAGTATAGGAGAAAAGTTGAATACGTTGAAAACAAATGAATGCACATCCTCTTTAACTATTGAAATTTCCATTTCCATCATTCACCTTTCCGCTTTACTTATCAAATCACTGTCCCTGTGACACTGACCAATGCAAAGAGCATTGCTTCATACCTCAAATCATCTTCAGACTCTCAATCATCATTAAAATAAAAATGTGGAATGAACAAAAAAAATCATATGAAAATATTTAATTAAGGAGCAATCATAGCTGTGGGTGATTCTCTATTTCAATCTCAGCACCCCTTTAACTGAAACACTGGGACTTCTAATTAGATTAATACAACTATGCAAATTTATGGCTCTTTTTTTCATTCTGGGGCGCCGACATAATCAGCTGAGCAAATAAGCAGGAGGGGCAGCTGTTCGGGAGGACAAGGAACGGGGTGTCATGGTGAGGGGGGGAGATCTTGAATACAACTGAAAGCTGTCTTTATTTTCTGTTTTTCTACAAAGGAGCTTTATAAGTAGTAGAGGTTGGCGATTTTTATTAATTTTTTTTTGATGGGGCGCATTTTTACGTCATTTTTCAGATGCACCAACCACATATCACCACTAGAGGATGCCAAATTACCTTTATTTGTGTCACACAACTTGAACCCGATGGACCCTGAACCAGGTCCACGAGCACTTTCAGCTAAAAAGCTGTTCCAAAAACAAACCTAAGATTCACCAGTATATGCTAACTGCACGCATACTTAACTAATTCGCTGCCAGCCGTTTCTCACCGTTTTTATTGTGTTTTAAGAGTCACAGAACGTTGTGCGCTAGGATGATGTCGACGTTCAAACAACCAAAACAAAGCGGAGACTCACCTCTTACATCAACATGTCCAGCACACATGCACCGATATGACATTTTTGGGCCGATACCAATATTCGATATTAATATCTATGTTATGGCCATGTAGTGTCCAGCAATGGTCAGTCTTTAGGTACAGTTTGACCATTCAACATCTGGTCAAAAAGGAGACACGAGACTGCATGCGTTCCCTTTAAATTGGCCTGCCTCCATCCCATCAGCTGGAGCTCAGAGCCTCTCTGCAGCTCTGAACATATGATAATGAATTGTCAACAATAATGTTCTCTCCTCAAGGTCCATCCTGATCGTCCTACAGGATTCTTCATGCCTAACACTCGCAGCTCGGATCAGTTGCTAAATCAAAGAATGATTTCCTAAATCAGATATGAATTTCTAAAACTTATAAGCTAGATAATCATTAAATAAACGTTTGTTTATTGCTACTTATAATAATTATAAAATAATGAAATGCTTAAGTTTGAAATTAATGTTATGTTATGATTACAGTGATTGAAATACGTTTCAGCATGTTTAAATGACAAGGTCATCACCATTTGCACTCACACAAGGACAAAGTAAGGTTAAGTTAAACGCTTGACACATAAATAGCCCTTTACCCCAGATCAGAGCATCCTGTATCAAAGAAGGCATGTTTCTAAGTTGTCTTGGTAATATTCCTCAAACTTGTCAACCTCTGGTTGGCTACACAAATCATAACATGAGAACATTAAAACTGGATCACTCTGGTGATTCATCAGTTCTAGAGAAAGCTTCAGACCGGCCATCTGAAACAAAACCTCTTTAACCATCAAAGCTTTTGACACGTCGTCAAAACCTTTTTGCACCTGCAAAGCTGATAAAGCAAACAGTTCCTGCAGAACAAGCTGATATTGTTTAGACTCCTTCAGAGTCCCAGACGCGCGGTTCCATCCGTCGCGAACCGAGACATCTCTGGACTGAAGCGTCGGTGCCACGGTATTCTACAGCCCTTCGGTGCCAGAAGTCATCCAACCTCTCTGACCTCTGGATCTGCCAAAAGGGTCTCCGAAAATGGGTGAAGTAGACACACGGATAGCGTCTGATGTGTTTTTGATAATAATCAACTTCATTAATTCATAACGCAACCCAAATTCTTTTACATCCAAAACTCAGCTCTCCTAGATACAGAAGTTCTGATAACATCGCATTCACACATAGGTTTCATACATCACATCTAGTTCCATCCATCACAGTAAATGCTTAGTTAACTTGTCATGTTCTAATTGTTGGTCAAATAAATTTTTACTTTTATAAACCTGACTCTTTCCTGAATCAAAACGAAGTGTGTATAATCCCTTAATGAATAAAGAATCCTAGAATCTTCTGATAAACACAGTAAAGACCAAGCAGGGTTGATATTCTATATTTAGATAGAGTATCACAGCTTATTGGTCATAAGTAGAGGATATCTATATTGAGCTCTTAAAGCACTCAATTTCCTAAACCCTTCAGCCAATAACATATATTTGCTGATACCGATATACTGACATTGATGCTTGTAAAATTATCAGACTTTGTATAGAATGAAAATTATGAAAGCTGAATTTACGTTATTATGTACACATGCATATACATTATTAATGCTTCTGAGATGATTACAATCACTGTCACATGACTAAACAAAAACACCCCCCCCCCCCCCCCCCCCCCGAACAGATACACAAATGGAAAAAAAAATATTGGTTGTTAATATCGGCCCAGTTTTATTTATCGGACCGATACCAATATGTCAAAAAATGACTAACATCTGCCGATACCGATATTGATGCTGATATATTGTGCATCCCTAGTAAAGATTGCTGCACCCAAAAAGGAACAGGAAATACATAGATTCTGTCGTGGTAAAAGTGTGAGAACATTTTAAAATTAAACTTAAATGCAGATTATACTCAGCACTTAGTCTGTATGATGTATAGATCTGTTAGTTTCATTTTCTGGTTTTTACTTTTATATTTTGTGATTACTATCTTTTCCTTCCTTTTTTTGTGAGACTGGTGGGGTGGCAGCCTAGCGCCCCCTATGGATGAGCCTCCACTGTTAATAAGTATACAACTGCCAATCTGTTAAGAGTAGAAGATGCAACTGATGAAGTATTTTTTCCCCCCTGTAAAAACTCCAATTAAAACTCCAATTACTTTGAGTCTGGACCTTTTAAAAGAGGACTCAGCTGTAGCTAACCGTGACCAAGCCTTCTGTGAATGAAGCTTGTGTGTGCAGCAACGACGTTACCGGTCTGACCTCATCAGCCTCTGCATGCGCCAGGGAGCTACCGTGCATGCGGGACAGAGCGCCTGCTCCAAATGGGGTTTTTATCTGACTTTACCATCACAGTCACTGGAGAAGACGCAATGTGCCCCTTCTCTAACTTCATTAAACATGCCCATTACAACACTGGGAGGATGTATTAGATTGGCAAAAGGGGGTGGATCTGATCATTGGAATCATATCTTTAGTTAGAGACATATTCTGTCTGCATCACATGGTTTACATTTCTTACGCTTTGTTAGAATCATGATTTACTAAATATTTTCAGTTTTTTTTTTCAATCACAAGGTTTAGAAAACACACTGAACGCAGTCTAGATGGTTAAAAACCAGGCAGAGGCAGAGCAAACACCACATGATCCTCATGGGAGATCATTTAATAGTGACTTGACATAGTAAACCACCACACCCTTAACCAGCTGAGCTAATAATCGTTGTGGTGGTAGGGGATTTGTGTGGAAGAGCAGGGAAGTGGGGTGATTGGGTTAAAGGTCAGAGTCACAGATTAGGTGTCTAAGATATTCTGGGCTTCAGTGAGCACTAAGTGACACAGCAGGGAGAAGTGTGGCTGTGTGTATCTCATTGAGTGTGTGTTTGTGGACAATCCTCCAAGGAGGTTCATCCTGCATCCAGAGGGAGGCCAGAATGCCCTGGTGTACCCCAGGGGCCTCTGAGCCATCTGCTGCCCCAAGGCTAATACCCCAGCAGACGTTTCTGCCTCCCCTGGATCAACCAGCAAGTGGCGGGAAGGGGGGTGGGGTCTTGGAATGGAGGATTCTTTTACCCTGGTAGGGAGCATCATTTGGGTGTGGTTTTCCAGTAGAAGGTGGATGGTTGGAGGTAGTTAGGGTTGAATCGAGGACATCCATGGGGGGAAGGAAACTAACTCGACCAAAAACATACATTTTATTCCTCACAACTGCCATGGCACTTGCCTTTTAGTGTAGGAAACATGGAAGACTGCAAATAAAAGTGCTCAAAAATCCAACATGAGGAAATGATGTGTGTGAGGTTAGAGTTTGTGATTGTGGGGGGGATTACAGCAGACCACCATGTAATGAATAAATCATTGAAGGATCATTAGTGTCTGTTGTGGGTTATGATAAAAAGAGTCGGGTTACTGTCTCATAACCCAAATGTTCCTCCTGTATGGCACATTTGATTTTTCACTCTGAGTGTAACACAAACCTCCAGTGGAGGTTAGAAGAGGTGGAGCAGGTGTGTGTGTGTGTGTGTGTGTGTGTGTGTGTGTGTGTGTGTGTGTGTGTGTGTGTGTGTGTGTGTGTGTGTGTGTGTGTGTGTGTGTGTGTGTGTGTGTGTGTGTGTCATGAAAAGTAACATGAGACAGCTCCTGGGGATATAGACAAAAAGGGTTTTCTCAGAAAGGCAGGAGGAAAAAAAACTAAAAGCAGAAAAATAAAGCTCTTAATAATCAAGCTCCATCATACATCAGTGGCCTGATTGTTCCATACGTTCCTAACCGAGCACTTCGCTCTCAGACTGCAGGTTTACAGGTGGTTCCCAGAATATCTAAAAATAGGATGGGCGGCAGATCTTTTAGTTATCAGGCTCCTCTCTTGTGAAACCAACTCCCAGCCTTAGTCCGTGAGGCAGACACTTTGTCTACTTCTAAGACTAGGCTTAAAACATTTGTATTTGATAGGGCCTATGGTTAAAATATGACGTTAGCCCAGATCTGGACAAGTGGGGGAGTAGAGGGAGGAGGTGTGTACAAGATGACTCTCCCTTGCCCTGCCTCCAACATGCCTCCATCTAAAAGGCTAGGTTATCCAGAGTTATCTCTGTAGTTATGCTGCTATAGGCTTAGACTGCTGGAGGACACACTGACCACTTTCCACATTCTACTACTTTCTTCTAGAATCTGCTCTTTAACTGTATTATTTCCTGCAATTTCAGCTGTTAACTTTATTTTTTCTCTAAGTGTTTTTCTCCCCAGAAGAAGCTACAATGATGTTCTGCTGAGCTGTGGTGGCCTCATGGAGGGGGCCATCAGCTTGAACACTGCTGCTTACCACTTAAACATTTTCCCTCTCCTGATAACGACATTTTACTTTATTTGACATTGAATATGCTACCACTAGTTTACCCTTTAATTATAGATTCACTAGGATAAATACAATAAAGTTTATCTCTCACCAAATAGAATATTTACTAAGAAATCACAATGTAACCATAAAAACATTACTTGGTGTATTTGTTGTAAGTAAGTAAGTAAGCAAATTTCAATTATATAGCACTCATCACAGACATAGAATCACAAAGTGCTTCACATTAATCAAAGCAAAATAAAACAAAGTCAGAAAATCATAAATAGATGAACATCATAAAATCAAAATCCTCTCAAAACGGAATCTGATTAACGTCAGAAAAAATAAAGTCATAAAATTATAAAATTTCGTAAACAGATGAAAGATAAAAAATTTGAGTTAAATATAAGAAAACTAAAGAGTTTGGTAAAAGCAGCTTTAAATAAAAGATGTGGTGTGTGTGTGTGTGTGTGTGTGTGTGTGTGTGTGTGTGTGTGTGTGTGTGTGTGTGTGTGTGTGTGTGTGTGTGTCTGCTCTGTCTTCTCGATCCCCAGTGAGTCGTGGTGGATGGCTGCTTATACTAAGCCAGGTACCTCTGGAGGTTTCTTCCTGTTAAAAGGGAGTCTTCCTCTCCACTGTCGCTAAATGCTTGCTTAGTATGAGGATTGCTGTAAAGACTCTGACACCAGTCAGTGACTTGATGCCATCTGCTGGGTTCCTTTTATAGGAAACTTTTTACTTATTGGCTTAATGAACTGACCTGTATTGAAAAGTTTACTGTGTGAAGTGCCTTGAGACGACTCTTGTCGTGATGTGGCGCTATATAAATAAACTTGAATTGAATTGAAAAATATGAGATAAGAAAAAAATACATCCAATGATTCCAACTTACGACTCGTGGACGCTGCAGTTGTAGAAGACAAAGTCAACGCTGGCAAACTTCTTTCCTGTTTCCTTGGACTTAAGGTAGAGCTTCACCACCCGCTTGTCACCTGAAACAAGGAAAAACCAAAACAAAAATGTCACAAAGGAATTAAACTTTTAGAAAATAAACAAGCAAATCATGAGAAAGTCATAATGGTTACTCTCTATTTGTGCCTAATGAATTTTTCTTATCAACTACCTGTTTAACCACACACACACACACACACACACACACACACACACACGGTAGGTAAGCATTAAAAATAGCACTAATCAACGTTTGCCAGATATGTGATAAGAACACATAATTGCGGATAATGGAACTGGCTCACGACCGTCTCTATGAAGAAAGTCGCTATCTGACATGATCGTGGTGCTTTGAATGTAGATATCATGTAAGATGCTTGTGTACGTGTGTGTGTATGTGTGTGTGTGTGTGTGTGTGTGCGTGCGTGCGTGCGTGTGTGTGTGTGTGTGTCTAAAGATGAATGTATTTTTAAATTTGATCATAAAACACACTAAAGTTCCTGCTTTGAAATCAAGTGAGGAGCAAAATCATTTAGATACAAAAGCATAAAAACAGAAGTGACACCAGTGCAGGATGCACGGTAATGGGAATTCAGAACAGTTCTGTCCTCAGATGATGAATCTGCGATGGTGTGTGGGCCTCTGAGAGGGAATGGGCAGCTTTTATCTGTGCCGACAACAAATCCAGAATAAAGAAACACGAATCAAATCAGCAGTAGTATTAAAATTCTGTTTGTGTGGCTCTTGACAATAAAGTGTCTTGGGAGGAGACGCATCACTGTGGTCACTGATAAACCAAAGGGAGAAGAAAACATGAAATACCAACTCACAGGATATTCCTACATTTATCAGCGGCCACCCCTCCATAACCACGCCCTCTCATACTCGCTCATCGACGTTTTCGGTCCTAACCTTTGTTCCTGGTGATGGGAGCGATGTCTTTAGCAGATGGAGACAAGCAAAAGATGTGTCCACCCTGGATTCGTCCCTCTGTCTCCACATAGTCCTCGAAGGAGCAGTTAACCCCCGCAGACAGATCGGGCACATTACGAGCCTGGAGGACCAGCTACGGAGAAAGAATGAGTGAGACAATCTGAGCAAGATCAATGGAAGGACATGGTGTTCATGGATTGTTATAAGATATGACACGAGGGTTAATGGGAGTTGGGAGAGACGGGGAGTGGGGCACGGATGTGGGTATGCGTGACAGTAACAGGAATAAAAGACTAAGAGCTTCGGTGTCACTCACGGCAGCAGCTTGTGTGAGGTTAACGTGTTAATGTGTAGAAAGAAAATGAAGAAAACTAATCAATCACATTCGTGGGCACAGAACGAAAACTATTAAACACTCAGACATAAATGTGCAGCTTTTTTAATTCATGGAGGTGATGAAAAGCAAATTCCTAATTGAATCTGTGTAGACATGCCTGAAAATTGGTCCCTATTTGATATACTGGATCAAGGGAAATAAAGTTGTCAGTCAAATGACTTTATTATACTACACTATAAAATAAATGAGCTGTACGTCAGCTCAGACATGTTCAACCTTAATGGGAAAAGGCAAAAACCAGTTTAAAAAAGTCATCCAGTTTTTTGTGAGTTAACAGACTTTCATTTTCATATCAGCACCTTTGAAGTTCATCAATTAGTGTCAGGATTTGTTGTGCAGTTATAGAAATAATCTAACCCTTAACGGGAGCAAACCAAAACATTAAGAAGGTGCGGGCTTCAGTTGGCAGGTTTTAATATGGTTTACCAGAGTGGGTCTTCAGTTTTCAGTCTGTCTGCTAAGCTAACAGTATCGCGGGAAGCTTGTAATTAGGGATGTCCCGATCCGATGACATGTTCGGAAATCGGCCCCGATCACATGGTTTCAGACTCGATCGGGACTCGGGCTTTACTTCCCGATCCAAGCCCGATCCGGAGTTGGATACTGGGTTCAAATTACAGGAGAGCAACTGGTTCTCCTAAAAGGTTGTCAGGCTCCCCTGATGCCCTTAACTTACACACCCAGAAGGAGCACAAAAGAGATCCAGTTTCTACCTATTTTATATTATTTATATGGACTCAGCGTAGCGGGGATTCTTTTGAGCAGAGATGCAGAGAGCGGCAGGCAGACCGCTGATTATTCCAGCTCCAGATGCGTTCTGCACACGGCCACAGAAACATTTTCTAAGTTTCTAAGTGGTGTCACCAAAAAATATATAATTAACACACAGTCATTTGTGTCCGTTCATTTTCTCTCTGGTAAGTTCTGTCTGGATTTGAGCATGACGTGTGGACGCGCTCGCACTGCCCCCGCTGCAGCGCTCGTCACAGGCGCAGTCGGGCAGCGCAGCGCACACTCAGCTTTTTTTGCAGTCAATAGATCAATTTGATCTGCTTGTTAAAAAGTTACTTGTGAGGTGAAAAAGAAGGAAGCAGGCAGGAGTTTTTCAGGAGGACTAGGAGATGCAGGAAGATCAGAGACAGACAGGACAGGAAGATGGGAAAATAAAAACCAAGAAAACAAAAAAAAATTCTTAAAAAAATAAAATGTAGGTAGACTGATCGCACTACACGTTTGTACCTGTATAAAGCAAAAAATTATCAGCATGTAGGATTTATATAGTTGATACAATTCAGATCATCTTCAAAACTCCATCCCATGCCCAGGGACGTATCTAAGCATTTTGGGGGCCGAGGCAAAATAGACCCCTGCCAGTTATTTTAAGCTGAAGTGCTATCTGTTTTTATATTAGACTTTTTATATTTGCAATAAAGTCCAAAAGTGAAGCATTTATGTTATTTATTACTTGATTGTTCAAGCTACCTCCCAGAAGTGATCTATTGTTAAAAATTAAAATAAAAAGGTAATTAAATAAAAAATAAGGAACATTCTGGAACTGTTTCTTCCTTTTCTTTCTTTTTTTTATGTATCAAAAGTATCAGATCAGGACTCGGTATCGGCAGATTCTCACAATCAAATGACTCGGACTCGAGGGCAAAAAAACCTGATCGGGGCATCCCTACTTGTAATGTCGCAAAGACCCACTATAGTGATGTTTTCTGTTTTTTAGCTCTTCTCAGACTGCTCATGTTGGGCTTTCTTTTAAGCTAGTGACAAAAATAACATGAGGTGATCAGTAAACAGTGAAAGGTAACCTGTATGCTCCGCAGAAACACAACTCGGCACAAAAATGGTTGTGTTGTTGGACATTCTGCTTGGTTTTATGGCTTTTTGTCAGACACTGAATCAGGAAATGGCTGCAGGCAATGAAGCAGCAGGCAGAAAACTTCAGAGCAACCAGTAACTCCGCCCCTTAGCCAATCAGGAACATCAAAGGAGCAGGGACTAAAAATTGGGAAAATACCGAACCGTGCTCTTGGAAAAGGTGGTCGGGCTGAGCTGCACTAATCTGAGTTACTCATGGAAAAGCAGCTTTAGTCTGAAAGCCAGAAAGAAGGATCTACAAGTTGATTTAAAGGCAGGAGATTACTTACCTGGACTTCAGACATGGTGACAGAGATATTTTTTGGCTGAACAGTCAGCTCCACACACTGTCTCTGGTCAGATGCAAACCTCTGAGGCTCCCCGGCTCGTTCACAATGGTCTTTACGGGAACATCTGGAGAACAGCGGCAGGGCAGGCAGAAAGAGGGGGCAGAAGGAAAGAAAGCGTAAAACAGAGAGAACAATAAAGAGCAACATGGAGGGTAAGTTGAATAGAGTTGGGAGAAGAAGAAGAAGAAAGAGTAAAGCTAATTTTACAATAATATTAGGATGATAAACATGCAGAGCCATCAGCATCTCACAGAAATGAGAGCAATGATAAAAGACAAATAGGCTAATAGGTAATAGCTTCACCCAGTCATTACTGTGGGACTCTACTTCATCATCTTATTGGTCTTCTGCTTCTGTGAGGGAACTACTAAGCAACAAGAACATCCAGTCCACCCCTCATCTCTCCACTTAAACTGGCATCTCTGAATCAAACTTCTCTGGAGATACGCTGGCAATCTTCAAAATGTTCCCGAACCCATAAAATGATGCAATTCCAAAGAGCCGCCTGTCGGCCTCCTCCTCCGCCTCCACCCAGCCTATAACAAACCAAACGATCGGGCGGAAAAATCAGCACACTTCTCAGTTTTGTGGCAGTTTCACTATTAGCTATTCATAATGCATTTGCTTCACCTTCGTGCTAACAACAACTGGTCCCAGTGGTGAGAGGAAAGTGCTGATGCAGCGCGCTGCGACGCCTTAACAACATGACAGAGGAAGAAAAAAATGCTAACTGCCTCCTCCGTAAGGCATCTCCCCCATTCCCTCATTTAGTTAGCCTTCACTCACACTCAGGAAGAAAATGCTGTCGCCAACCACTCCCCTAAGAATCACTGAGACACACACACACACACACACACACACACACACACACACACAACGGCCGCAGCAGGAAACTATAAATGTGCATACACACATTCTCATTATAAACTCCTTTTATGGCTATAAGGCTAAATGAAACCTGCTCTTCTACACCTGCTTGTTTTGTTTCTTTTTCCTTGTTAACACAGC
>NC_091743.1:54038478-54070978 GCF_043380555.1 Nothobranchius furzeri | reverse complement strand
AGCAGATCCAAATTAAGAAAAGAGAGTAACGTGTGGTTGTGTGTGTGTTTGTTGGGAACACCGCCTAACCACAGACACACACACACACTTCCTCACTCTCTCTCTCACTTCCTGCCCCTGTTGATGGCTCTTTTAATGAAAGCCAATTCCAGACAGTGCGCCACATTACTCCTTTAAATGACCTTATAAACCACGTCTGCCATCTTCACTCTCTTGCCACGTCCTTATTTACAATAGCACCTACCGCTGTAACGCTCTTCCTCTTCGCTGGTCCTTCTTGTGTCAACCCTCTACGCCGACCATATCGAGATGCCATGACATCTTTTTGTAATAAAACTTTCCACCTTTCCTCTCTGATCTGGTTTTACAGAGAACCATCACCTGCCCTTAAACATCCGGCTAACAGGCTTTGCAACGGTCACCCCCTAAAACCCAGAGGAACTGTAAAGCTTTCAACGCAGCTTTCATTGGTAGTAAAATCTAAAGACATAAAAGGATCGGCCTTGTTGGAGGTTCTTTTATCATTTTACATTCAAATACAGGAAGAGGGAGGGTGGCAGATCTGTTCTGAGAGATTGGATCATAAATAACACCCTGCCTACCAAAACAGATACTGCTGAGTTTCGTTGACTAAAATCTAACCTTAAATGGTCGTAAAACTGCAGTTCAGGAAAACAGGAGCAAGGTCAACCTGTGGGGGTAAAGTTATAAAGCAGGTCCACAAATGCTTTCTACTTTAGGATAAAAACATTAAAAATCTGAAGTTTCACAAAATGTCTCTTTTATTGCTTTTCTTAAATCTGACAGATTAGCTCAATTTAAAATAAACATTTTATAACATTTCAGGTTTTGTTCAGCCATCAGAGGCAGAAAAGAGAGAAACATGGTCTCCTCGGTGAAATGTCATAAACTGCACCTGTATCATTTCAATAACACTTACACAGTTTGCAACTCCAAGATGAACTCATGACAGTGAAAAGTCACGTGCAAGAATAAAAATACATCCACACCATTCCATAAAGGCACTAAAGGTCCCAGGATGACAGAGAAAGTGACGCAGTGACAAACACAATCGGACATTGTTTGCTGAGGTGTAGGGTCAGGATTAACGTTTCGGCCAATTACTAGAGCCATCTTCAGAGCTCTAATTAACCAAAACGTTAGCAAAACAAGGTAAAGAAGAACTATTATTTTCTGTGCTTTAAAAGAACCAAGCAGGCAAGTTGACAAAATACCAGTTGCAGTTTTAAAAATGTGTCTCTGAGGGAGAATCTTCTTCCAGTTATGGACTGACTGTCTGTGTGTGTGTGTGTGTGTGTGTGTGTGTGTGTGCGTGCGTGCGTGCTTGCGTGCGTGTGTGCATGCGTGCGTGTGTGTGTGTGCATGCGTGCAAGTGGGGGGTCGTATCAAAGACTGGGTTAGCATGTGTGCATTGACTGGATTGTAAAAGGCTTAAGAGATCAATGGCAGACTAGGCTGGGCTTGATGTGTTGACTGATTTGAGATAAGCTGGGAGGCAAACAGGACTGGCAGAATTCAGCACCGACAAAAAAGGAGAGATGCTGAGGTTGGGCTGAGGAAACCCAGCCCAGTTTAAAGGCAGCATCGTGTCACTGTGTGTACCATTAAAGCACAAACCCAGTCGTCACGTTCCATTTGCTGAATGATGTCCAAATACTGCAAGCTGCTATAATCCAACAATGCTACTGACACGCATCTCTTGCAGTCCCGTTTTATTAAATTAGGTTTTTACGTCTCACAGTGAAGGAAAATAGTCTCCACGCTGATAGTTGTGAGATCTTGTTTCCTCTCTCTATCAGCATTTACACCTACTAGCCTGCCTGCCATTGCTGCCATCTGTTTGTGTCTCAGATTGTTTTCTGTGTGCAGGTTCTACCTACTGATCAGCCCTTATAGAATTCATCCTCCATCTTTTCTCCTCAAATTTTAGATCAACCTATTATTTTCTCTCTTTTAAAATAAAAAGAAATTCCCAGAAAAACAAGAAGATCAAGCAGCTCATTTGTCATGTGTGCGAGTTCAGAGAATAAAGATGTCACCTCCAGAAATCTTCAAAGAAACCACTGAGACAACATTCTGTATGAAGACTAGATAAACTAAGTTTACTCACAAAGGAAGGTGGACATTTCTATTTAAATACTGTCTGAAAGCATATTTTGACTAATGTAGAAGCTTATTTACAGGATATAAACTCAAACAACAAAAACATGCTGAGTCATTTATAATCTCTACCACTACGATGCTTTGTGTTGCCATCAGCATTATTTCTTCTGGCAGAAACTGAATAAAACATTAGTTTGAAACGGGTTGCCACAAAATAAAAACAAAGGCGCAAAACAAAGTTTGTAGAACAAAGATGTAGAATCGCATTCCTCTTCCTCCTCATGGACACTCCATTACCTCCTCCAAAATAAGCTAATCTCTAACAAGAGGTCAATATGCTCTCAGTGAGCATCGGTCACAATATTTCCTCGGAAGTGGAATGAGGGAGCAAAGAGGAAAACTGAGACTAGGAATGACAGAGAATGAGAAAACAAAAACCTGAGGAAAACAGAAGATGAGCAAAAAGACAGCAGGAGAGGGGAAAATGGAGAAAAGGGTAAATGTGGCCAGCTAAGGTAGACATGCCTAGGGGTCTTCTAATTAAGTGAGGATGGGAGAGGCCGTCTGCCTGGTAAATTACTCTGTCACTTTAGTAAATGGACTTGGTGAGGAGTGAGGAGCTACACAGCTGGCATTTCCATTAGCACCGCCACCATATACACAAGCTGAGAAGGTAGGTGGAAGGAAACCAGGACAAATTCTACTTTTCTTCAGTCGATCTCACAGGAGTAGCTGAGAATGAATGGACACTGCATGTGGATGGCTACAGGTGATGCCAGGCCTGCTACTCCTAACTATTCCAGCAGATCAGATGTCACATTCATTTGTGTCACGTTGAAACTATTAGCAGGAAACAAGGCTCATTGCTAGTTTCTGAGGGAAACACGTAAAGCAGTGCAAAGGTTTTAAAACCGTGTTGATGTTTTAGTGTGTTTATTAGAAATGTTTGTCTAATGTTACCATATGAGACTGGAGTCACAGTACAGCATTTACAGTAGGGCTGTCACGGTAACCGCAAAAATGAAATATCGCAATATGAAGAAACCCACCGCGCTGCATCATGGGCCACCGCGATTACTGAACTTGATTCAACTCAATGATGCATGTTGAGAAGGATGGCTGCACTGGTATCAAAACGAAACGTTACCTCGCTCCTTTGGGAGCACTTTGGTTTTCAGTACATCAGCTGCTGTGCAGCCAGAGTCCTTGGCCGAGACAGAGCTGCCACCAGCGGCAAAATAATAATAATAAACGCTCTGAGACCTGCTGAAGTCCCGGACAAGCACTGCTTCTGCAACCGTCCCGAAGAGAGTTTGAGCCGAGCTGGAGTTCACTCGCTACCTGCAGGAGGAATGCATCCACCCTAAAGAAACCCCCCTGACATGGCGGAGCAACAACCGGGAGAGATTCCCTTTGCTCGCCAGAGTCGCACGCAAGTACGTGTGCGTTAGTGCTACGAGCGCACCATCCGAGAGGGTTTTCAGTGTTGCTGGAAATGTTGCCACCCCTCTCAGATCCTCTCTCAAACCGTATATGGTTAACATGCTGGTTTTCCTTGTGGGTAACAAGGACGTGACCGAGCTATAAATCACCGTCATTCGTGTGTGTGAAAGTGAAATGATAGTGCCCCGCGCCAGGTACATGTATTTTTTTATGCTTGATTTTAAACAACTAAACAAAATGGGAACTTGTTTCTTATTTGTTAGATATTGCAGCCAAATTTGCATTTAAAAGTTTAACCTTCTCCTGAATTTTGTTGTTTTTAAGTTCAGTCGGACTCCGACTTTCGGAGAAACAAACGTTACTGCCCTTTGATCTGCATTCAGTAAAGTGTTATAAAAGAAGGCACTGCGATTTTTAACCTTTTTTAAATGTGTAAACATTATGTTTAGATAGTACTGCAATAAAAAAGTGCTGCAATAATATCGCACACCGCAATATTAAGCCACCCTGAATCACCGCAGGGGGAATTCCTCAACCGCGACAGCCATAGTTTACAGCCTACAGTGGTGCCTTGTTTATCGCAGAGGTTATGTACTAAAAATAACCCACAAAAAGCAAAATCTGCAAAGTAGCCAGTTTTATTGTTATAGATGTTTTAAGGCTGTGAACGCCCTCACTACACGCTTTATACACTTTTGTCAGACAGGCATTAACATTTTCACACTTTTCAGTCTTGTTTAAACACTCACAGTGCACTTCAAAAACATTAATAAAAGAGCATGCAAAACTCCACTAAAGATAAAAATTGTTTTCTGGTGTATTTATTGGGTCAGGGTTAGGGCTGCCTGAACATTTTTCCTCACATCTTTTCCATTTTCTAATTGGATTTTCATTAATGGCAATTATTGTTGTCTTATTTTATTTGATTGACGGGAAAAAACTTGCGAAACAGCGAAGCTGCAAAGGTTGAACCGCGTTAAAGCGAGGGACTACTGTACATGCAAAAATGTGTTTTTTGGGGTTTTTTTTTTCATAATAGATACTTCAAAAGAACCAAGCTTTAACAATTTCTTTGCAGTGTTGTTTTTCCTTTGGTAAAGTTCAACCACTAAACACTGGGAGAAAAGTCCTATGAAAGGCAACTGGATTCATTCTCTTGCTTTTTGGAGACATTTTGGCATCTCATCCGAGGAGCTTTCTCCTGAGAATTTACACCAACAAAATGTGATATTCCACTTTCGCATTCAGCTTTACCCACATTTGCTATTTTATAACCTGGTTAGAAGAGTGCTGCTGTGAATAAATCTAAAAAGAAATTTGATTCCAATTCAAAACAGTTTTCTACATCGTCATGCATGACCAACACCTCATTGTTCTACCCAGTGTGGCGTCTGGTTAAGCAAAAGACTCAATACTGTGTGTGCCATTTGGAGCAGCTCCTCGGGCCATGCCAGCTTTGATTGGCCTCGTTCCACGAGCATCAGTCTGAGCCACATCCTTCCACCCTAATCACCGTCAAGCAACAGGAGGACCGGCTGTACGGCCGATTGATAGGGACCGAGGAGAGAAGAGAGTGGGGGAGAGAGAAACCATTAACCTCCCTTTCCATCTCACCCCCGTTTCTAACTGTATCAGCCTGCTCTATCACACCATCCTCTGGGAAAAGATGGTGGAGTAAAACAGAAAGATGAGAGAAAGACAGAGCTATCTAGTGGCAGCGAGACTTCCATTAAGGCCGATAGCATCTTGCACAAGACAACTGCACACTTCTTTCTGATAAGGCACATAAACACACAAGCAAACACACATTAAAAAATGTGAAACACCACAAGAGAACGAAACAAAGAGGATACTGAAAGAAATGACAGGAAACACAATTAAGAGAAAAAGAGGAAGGGATAAGTGAGATGATGCCCCTCTGGGTAATGACGGCGAGGTGGTGAATCTCTCTCGAGTCGCTAAAGGAATTATTTTCACTCGCTCGGTGTTTCTTTTCCATCAACTCAGAAAAAAAGAGACTGGTTTTTATTTACATTTGTGTGCTCATTAACTCATCTGATGGTTTATTTTCTACTAAAATGTCAGTCAGCAGTAAAACTGTACAGTGTGACATCACGGTTTCAGTCTAATACAGGTATTATAAAGACAATATCTGATCAAATGCATTTTTTGGTGAGTAGTCATGAGCAGTTGGGCATGAAACACTTTGTGTTTCAGAAAAGGAAGAACGTGTGTGAGTAAATGTCCACACCTACATACATGTGAGTGTGCAGCAGTGCGTGATGAGCCATATTGTTCATCATATGCTGTAAGAGCTCGGTTCAGACCTGAGAAAGGTGTTGTAATGGTTTGAACTCTTGTAATTGAGTGTCATATATGTACATGGCTATATACCCCTACTATATAATACCACCTCCACCTATCTCCTATTCACTGTAGTCCCGTCGCCGCCTCACTGCACCAGCTCTATTAACATTTACATAACAATGACCATCTCCTTTGCTAAAAAGTCCTACGAGCGCATGTGCACTCAAGAGGGCTTTGCAGACCAGGTGGTTGGAAAAGATGAAACTGGAGAGCTTAGAAATCTAAATGAAGAGCTCGGGTGCTTAAATGTGAATGGTACTACGTCAAAGAAAATAAATTATAAAACAAAAATACTGAAAAAAAACTTTCTGTTTAGCTCTCAACTGTAGCTTAATGTATTGATTAAGTTCCAGATTTGATCAAAAGTGGAAAAATTATCTTCAGTCTACTTAGAACAGACTCATTAACTGCATCTAGTTCACTGAAATGCCAGTTGAGACTGATGCAACCAGCTGCTTATTATGTATGTTGATGTCAGTTGGTGCTAATGTGTTTGCTAACGAGATTGGCCGTGAACCAGTAATATGTGAGTGTAAACAGATCAACACACACAAACACACACAGGAGGACTGATGCCTGATCAAATCCTGTGGGCAAGATCTTACTTGATGAGGCCATGTTCAGACACACAGCAGCACAAAGGGGCTATTGTTAGCTATTGTCGTGCCTCAAACCAACAGCTTGTAAATGAAACTGACATTGTGTGTGTGTGTGTGTGTGTGTGCGTGTGTGTGTGTGTGTGTGTGTGTGTGTGTGTGTGTGTTGTGATTTCAGTCATATAAACATATGCCATCACGATGTGGCACAGTTACTAGGTACATCTGTTCCAAAGATAGTTAACATAAATACTCAACCACCGAGTCACACGGGACCAAATTAATGTATTGAAGCATTTAGATGTGGTGAGGACAACTTTCTGCAGTTCTAACTGAAAACCAGAAAGAGGAAGGGGATTTGAGTGACTGAATGTAGCGTGGTTGAGGCCGGCTGGTTGATCTACTGGGATTTTCATCCACAAGCATCCCTGGAGTTTACTGGGATTAGTACAAAACAAAAATAAATTGGGTGAGCAGCAGTTGTGAGGTTGAAAATGCTTTGTTGATGTCAGAGGTCAGAGAAGAATGAGCCGAATGACAGAGAGGCACCAGTGGCAAAAACATGCACACGTTACAACTAAGGTCTACAGAATAACATCTCTGAACCACAACATACTGAACCTTGAAGCGGATGGACTCCAGCAGCAGAAGACCACACCAGGTCTCCCGATAGCTAAGAACAGGAAACTGATGCTACAATTCACACAGGATCACCAGAACTGGACCAGAAAAGACCGGAAAACCTTTCCTGGTCTGATGAGTCTGGATTTCAGCTGCAACAATCCAATGGTCGGGTCAGAACTTGATGTCACCAACATGGAAGCATGAATCCATCCTAGAGCCCTGCACTGAAGCCCTAGGCCCTCGGGCCGGGCCGACCCGAGGGCCTAGGGCTTTGGGCCAACGACTGTGTAATTACCTCGGACACGGGCCGGGCCGGGTGCCTTTATTTTTAATTGAATTCATAAAACATAAAAATAAAACAAAAACTGAAACACTTGAACACAGCAGCACCTGCCTGCTTCTCACGCACCGGCACCGTTAACTCAGTTAAGGTCTGTGTGGTTTATAAATGCGCCTATATAAACAAATTCTCAAACTGCTGATTGAAACATGTGCCCCTGTTCTAATATGTCATTTTATGTCCACTTTGATGTCAGAAACCATTCGTTTATTCTCATGAAAACGGCAGCATTCTATTTTTCTGTGAATAAATTCGCTCTGCAGTTAAAAAAAATACAGCATTCATTGCAGTTTTTTTTTTCTAACTGGAGAGCGCATTTTCAGAGCGGCAGATTACATTTACAAACGCATCCAATTAATATAGTGTTCGTAAATTTCATCTGCCGCTCGAAAAATACGCTGTTAGAAAAAAAGCTGCATTTATGCTGTTTTTCTTTCTTTTCTTTTTTCTTTTTTTATTTTTTACTGCAGAACGTTTCTCGTAGATAATTAGAATGCTGAGCATTCTATCACGCTAAAACATTAAGAAAGGTTAAAAAAAAGTCGGGCTCAGGCTCGGGTCGGGCCAGAGAATCCTGAAAACCTTTTCGGACCAGGTCGGGCTGGGGCTCCACCCCCTCGGGCCGGACACGGGCTCAGATTTTAGGCCCGTGCAGGGCTCTAATCCATCCAGCCTTGTACAAATGCTTCAGGCTTCTGGTGGTGTAATGGTAGTGGGGAGATGTTCTTGTCCCACTTTGGACCCCTTAGTACCACCTGAGCCTGGTTTAAATACACAAGTATTGTTGGTGACCCTTTATGACCACATGGACCCATCTTCTTAAGGCTACCTCCAGCAGGATATTCCACCATGCCACAAAGCTCAAATCTTGGCCAAGTCCAGAACCTTTAGAATGTGTTTGAATGGGAAATTCACACCAGGGATGCAGCTGTGTAATGCTGCCATGCCAGTAGGGTGGCAGAACCTCTGAAGACTGTTTCTAACACCCTGTAGACTATGTCATGAAGAAGAGAGGCAGATCTGAGGGGGAAAAGGCTATCCAACCCAATACTAGCAAGGAGTACCTAATAAATTGCCCTGTGAGTACATGTTCCCACACGTTCATACTGGCGGTAACCCTTTAAATAGATTATTTAACATGCAAATAAAGATGCATAATTTCCCTTCACCATATCAAGTCTTCTTTCCCCGTTTCCAAGATGCTCTCTCCTGCTCCGAGTACAAGCTGCCTTCCCACACCGGAGATGAATATTCATATCCCCAGCAATTACCCGGGCGAATCACGCTACAGCACTATCATATGCAATGGCTGTCATCAAAGAAACGAGGGTGTGTGCGGCCAAGTGTGTCTAACATTGAGGATGAGTAAGTGTACATACAGAGAGGAAGAACAGCAGTTGTAGCATCAAATGCAGTCACAGCTTTCTAACATTTGAACTAGAAAACAGAAGAGGAAATGATGCGATGATGAAAAGTCTTGACTGAGCCAAGACACCGTGAGATGATTTCTAACAGCGAGTTTTGCACAAGAGATGCTTCTAAAAGTTAGTGTCGACTCCGAGGGTGGCATTGCTCTTGTGTGAAGCTTCTCAGACATAAAACAACTTCGGCGAACCAGAAGCACAACAACAACACTCCTTAGCTGAAAGAAAATATGCTCCCCTTTTCTGTGAACAATAACAGAGTTGGGGAGAAATGTGAGCGGCGATGTGTGTGGAACATTTAGAGGTGACTGAATTGATCCCCGGCGTTGAGAGGCTCAGATTTGAAAACAAAAATCTGCAGGCATCATGCGTTTGCTCTGGCACGCAAGTAAAACCTGCAAAAGTGATATGCAATCAACAAGCAGGCAGCCAAGGACACACAGCCACAGAGTGACTGCAGTCAGAAATAAACCGGTCTAAATTTTCTGCAATAACACACTGTCTCATTAAACACACACACACACACACACACACACACACACACACACACACACACACACACACACACACACACACACACACACACACACACACACTGGGCCGTCCTCTCCTGCTGTCATATCCTCCATTGATAATAATGACAGTGATGAATATAGCTGGAACAGAGCAAGTCATAAATCACTGAGCCTTGCCCCCTAACTCTGACTCACCGTGTGTGTGTGTGTGTGCGTGTGCGTGCGCGTGTGCGTGTGTGTGTGTGTGTGTGTGAGAAAGGTGGGGGAACTTGTTGTGGGCTACGCATCACTGAATATGTCCACTGACACCTTAATGTGCTTGGCTTGTCTGAGGAACCCCCACAGGCAACCAGCTACGCACGCACACACGCACGTCTGTCTTTCTATCATAGTGAGGACCCTCCATTGACTTCCATTCATTTATGTGATTCCACTATGTCTAACCCACACCCCAACCCTAACCATAACCAATGCTGATCTATTCCTAACCCTAACCTTAACTAAAACTTAATTCAAACTATACCTCTAACTAGTATAGTTAGCTTCTGGTAAGCTTCTAAAAAAAGTTGGGACCAAAAAAAATTTCCTCACTTTGAAAAATGTCCTCACATTGTAGGGAAAATGGTCAAATGTAAGGATTTAAAAAAGCAGGGATGGGGGCACAGCGGTAAAGATGGAGGGCAGAGGATAAAGATGAGGCTAAGACAGAGGGTGAGAGGAGGCAATTGCCCCCTCTAGTCATCAGTGCCCGAGACGGGTTTAGCTGGAGGGTCTGGCAAATGCAGCACCCTATTCTGCTTAACCCAAGCCTGCTGACCACTAATGGGGATCAAACACAGTGAGATGAAGTTGTGTGTGTGTGTGTGTGTGTGTGTGTGTGTGTGTGTGTGTGTGTGTGTGTGTGTGTGTGTGTGTGTGTGTATGTGTGTGTGTGTGCACGCGCACTGGAGGGAGCTCTGCAAAAAACCCTATAGGTTGGATGGAGACAGGATGTCCTTGAGTTTTGAGAGCTATGCTGGTATATTTTGTGTGTGTGTGTGTGTGTGTGTGTGTGTGCGTGCGTGCGTGCGTGCGTGCGTGCGTGCGAGAGAGAGAGAGAGAGAGATTGAACTTAAATTCCGATTTTGAACTAGAGTCTTTAAAGAACATATGTGTGACGGTTTCCCCTCATACGAGTGTTATGCCTCCAGCACGTGTGTATATTGGGGTGAGGAACCTTTATTCAGCTAGTTTGTGCTTTTCCACCATCGTGAACCTGCTAGAAGTGACCTACATTTACTCTACAATGAAAAATAAGTCACATTAATCAGCATCCCTCACTCATGGTCCCAAAAGAGAGCAAAAGCAATATTTTACCACAGCTAGGAAGGAGAACTAGAGGTGGTTGTTGTTAAGCATTAAGCATTTTTTTATTTTAGACTTTTTGAATGAAATGCCACTTCTCACTTGGAGGAGAAACAGTCATCTTGTGAGAGTAGATCATAAAAAAAATAAATAAAAAAAGAGTACATATTTCAAACTATTTCCACAGGTCTGTTCTGCTCCACTAAGACGCCACACGGCACGGACATGTGCCTCATTTCTATTTAATGTATCAGCCGATTTCACTGCAGATTATACAGAGATGTTCCTTACGACATACAAGACCGCTTTCCTCTGTCTCCACTCCCTCCATCTCTGCCTCCTTCACTCACCGCACTAATGAGACAGAAAAATGAGGGGAGCAGCTGGACCTGGGGACGCGACATGCCCCCCTCCACCTCCCCACTCCCAAAGCCTTAGTCCATGCATCTCACCATTAAAGTAGAACAATGTTCACCAGTGGTGGGTCTGCTAATGACCACATGGACACACGCACGCACGCGCACACACACACACGCACATGCACACGCACGCACGCGCGTGCACACACACACACACAACCTCCATTTATGTATGTGATGTCTTGATTAGAAGCGAACTGGGAGGGTAGTAATGTGTAGGTGGTGTGTTTTTGTGGAACTGAATCCTGTGGGAATGTGTTGTATGGTGAATGTGTATCAGGTCGGTAGGTTAAAAGATGCACTAATTATGGCATATGAAGGTGAAGTCTGCGGTGGTCCAATACAATTAAAATATGGTGACATTTATACATTAAATCATATGGATGCTGTTGGAGAGAGGGTGTGTGTGACGGAGGAGGAGGCGGCTCAGATGTGAGACGATTCTCTAAAGGAAGTAGAGGAAAGTAGAAGTGGTTGTACGTTTGGTCTATCATGAACATGCCTGCTAGTAACTGACTGAATGAGTGTGATAATTCCCACGAACCTTCAAAGCATCACCAACAGCAAACTCACCTGTCTGTCGGTCAGAGTGTAGATGTACTGCAGGTCGGGGCTGAACAGCATGTCTCGCAGTAACGGACTTCCATTGTCGCTGATGGTCACCTTCTCGTACAGAACAGCAGGACGGTTGGTGCTCACAGAGTTCACCAAAATCTATAAAAAAACACATAATTACATTTACAATTAATTCAGCAACTGCACTTACGTTGTCAAGCTTCAACAACATGCACTGCATCACATCTATCATAGAAAGCCCAAACAGAAGTGCCTGAAATGATTCAGCTATTTAAACGTGTTTACGGAGCATGTCTCAGGACATGAACCACACGCGCTTCACACATAAAACATAGGGACACGAGCAAAACAACAAGCTAAACAGCATAAATGTAGACGTGAAAAATCATCCAGTCAATGCTAACATACACAATATTATGTTAACCTAAGCTAGGTAATCTGTTTACTTTTAATATACGTCACACAAACGGTTTCCCTTTAGTTTTTCTCATCTCTGCAGCAAAATAAATGAAATGCCAGATTTATCTATAATAACTCCCCGTAATACTCCAACACTCCCTCTGCATTAAAACCTAACACACCTGTAGACATGCACCGTCTCAGAGCAGAAACCAACATGCACACACATCAATGCTGCAGACACTCAGATTGTATTTGTGAGCTTCCAACAATAATTTGCCCAGAGTTGTAACGTAATGGTGCAGATACACGATAGGAGATGGGCTGGCCGTGAGCCAAAGTCAACTCAGCAACAAATGAAAAGTGCAGAGCGACATGGGGAGGGCGCGTAGCAGCTCTCTATTAGTAAGCTTTGTATGCTTGTGTTGCTATCGGCCCACAGTGACAAGAGAAGGACAGAAGACAAAGATTCATTCATCCTGGATGCACGTGTGGACAAACACACAGAGACAAACCATTAATGTCCAGATGGAGGAAGGTAGGATGAAAGAGTGCAGACAGACACACAGAGATAATACTGTATGCACTTTGATTTGCACACACACACACACACACACACACACACACACACACACACACACACACACACACACACACACACACACACACACACACACACACACACACACACACACACACACACACACACACACACACACACACACACACACACACACACAAGATGAAACGTCTGGATGCAAAAAACGCATTTTAGGACATGAAGAATGTATTTACAATCTTCCCAAAAGAAACCAGAGGCAACAATCCTATTATATTTCAGTGTGTGTGTGTGTGTGTGTGTGTGTGTGTGTGTGTTTGTGTGTGTGTGTGTGTGTGTGTGTGTGTGTGTGTGTGTGTGCTACAAAAAGATAGCGAGATAGAGTGAAAGAGCTCATATGGCTGTGATAAAGCACTGGAGATGAGAGGAAATATGGATGTTATTATCTAGATAATGGGCCAGTAAACAAAAGATACACTTCATCCACAGACGGCTCACATCTAGATGTGTGTGTGGGTGATACAGAAGCACACTGCCACACTGTTTTAGACAACAAGTAAAAAGGATATCAGCTTTTGTTCTGAGCTCTTTGATTCATTTTGTAGCATACTTCTGCAAACCTGAGGCATTTCCAGTTCACCGGATAATGACCAGTTCATGCCCAGACTGGTTTTGTACACACAAAGAGAAGATAAGAGGAAATGAAAGACAGTTGGCCTTTCTGATTTCTGCTTGCTTCCACCTGCTTGTCAGTCTGCGCTCCATCTCATCGCACTGTTTTGTGTTTTCCTCAGATTTCAACATCAGCCTGAGCTAATCTCTACAAGCAAAAATATCAACAATTAATAATACCTCAGTTTTCTCACTTCCCAGACAAAGACTCAGTTCATCTGCAGTGCAAAGATAAAATAAACATGTGCAGCTAAACCAGCAACGATGAAACAGAAAACAGGACGGTGAGGGGGAGAGAGAGCGGTGACGTGTGAAGTCGTCAGTAATAAATCATTTCAATCAATTCATTCTACAGGCCACGCAGCCAAGGTTAGCCCGGGAGAACAAAAGGCTGAGAGAGATATAGTCTGGACCGATGGATGAAGGAATAAGAAGGTGAATGGATGGAATACAAAAAGAATATCTAAACAAATGAAACAGTGAAACGTACAGATTAGAAGAGTTTTAATCCACTAAAAGAGCAGCACAAGCATATTCCATAAACACCTGTAGTGTGTAAACATGCTTTATAAATCCTCTGGTTTATGTTGTTTACGTCTGTGCTCGGCTCGGAGAATGCATATAAACCAGAGAAGAATCAATGCGACAGTCAGTAATGACAGAAGAAGGTGCTGGTGTTTCATTGTTTTTCTCTGCATTGCTTAGCTTTCCACTAAGTGCTTGATGGATGGGTTCACAGAATGATGCTGTGCTTGTGCTTTCTAGAGAAGCGCCACTACTATTCTCTTGTCAACATGTATAATGCAACATTAACAGACCTTAAACACATTAGAGGTTTTGCTATAAGTAAAGGGGCAGAGCAGCGGGAAGGAGGCAAAGTAGAGCGATGAGTGGGATGAGAAAACCAACAGGGAAGTAACTTCCTGCAGAAAAAACAGTGTTTATGGAAAATCTTTAGATTAAAGAATTCAGATTACTTTTAGAGCCTAAGTGAGCTCGGAAAGTCCTTCATCAAAACCTGTCCTTTAAAGGTGTGGTTCACTCATTTAATCATTTCAATTGTAGGAATGAATGCCTTACAAGTCATACTCAGTAGGAAAAAAGCTCAAAGTCGTTTCAGGAACTAGCAAAATGTCACATCAGAGCAGAGCTTACCACAGCAGGATTTGGAGTTTATTTCCTGATATCTGGACATTTCACCTCGGCTGGGGCCAGGCGTGTTGCAAGCTTTTCAAAAGTGTGGGGGATGTTGTAAGTAAGTAAAGTAAGTAAAAGTTTATTTATATAGCGCCTTTCTCAGATATAAATCACAAAGCGCTGTACAACATAATAAAGATCAGGGCAAATACCTCTAACCAATAAAAACATCAGAAAAACAATAGCAGTGATAAACGTAGAAAATAAAATCATGAGTATAAACAAAGTGAAGGTGTGAACCCGAACAAAGCCATCTTTTTGTCTGTGTTGTCTGTGGATGTCATCAGCTGTAAATTGAAACTCAATCTCAATCCAGTAACGGGTCCGCGCATAATTCACAGTAACAAAGTCCTTCCGAAAACATAATTAATATTCACCGATCAGTGCTTAATGTGAGCCGGATCTTGCCGGAACAAGATCAGGGAACTATCGTATTTTGACCGTTCCGGCAACTGTCTGCTAGGATCCGGCAACTCGTGCAACAAACTTGTGCTATTTGCAGGATTAGAATTACGGGTGAGCTATGGAGCTCCTTGAGGCAGTCAACACACCCAGGGGGAGCCCGAAACGATCCTGGTTCTACTGATATTACATTATCTATGTGGACTCTCCAGGGATTATTTAGAGCTGAGAGGCGCAGAGCTCTAATCGCTGCTCCTGACAGATGCGTCCTGAGCACGGCCACAGTAACATTATCAAAGTGTCGCCCACTCAAAAACAAACTTAACACGCGATCGTTCATGTCGGCTCATATCCTTTTATGCTTTCTGTCTTTTATTTGTATCTGATGCGTGTCGCTGCTGCGGTGCGGAGAGCATCACCTGTTTCAGCCTCTGGTGACCACACCAGTGCGGTCAGCGCGCACTCCGCTATATTTGCGGTCAGTAGATCTTCTTGAACTGCAGTTCAAAGGTAACTCATGAGGTGAAAATACATGAAGCCAGGTAGCAGTTTTTCTTTAGGATTGAGAGGAGATGCAGGACGATAAATACAGACAGGACAGAAAAATAGTCAAATAAAAACAAGTTAGTTTTTGTACCTGGTGGTTGCAACAAACAGACCATTGAAGGTAATCAGAAGTGAGGAACAGAAAATGAAATGATTATTTCCATGTTTAGAGCAGCAGGAACTCCGAGAGGCTGCAGGTGCAAGGGGTGTTTGCGACCGCTGCTCAGGGGGAGGGCGGAGAGGCGCTGAAGCAGGGAACAGTAAAGATGCAAAAACTACCATTGTTAAAAGGTTTCTGCCGATGTCGGGTTTCGAGGAGAGGGAGGGGAAGAAGGAGATGAGGAAACAGAGTGAGTGCAAGGTAGAGAAACCAGACTGGAGCTAAACGGCTGGAAAAGTGTGGGTGTTTAAACCCCCACATCCCCCACGGGTGCGACACCCATGGCTGGGGCGGTATTCCGGTAATACCATATACAGCCGGTATTTTAAAATAACCACAGTATCCAGTGTTTCCCTTAGGCTGAAATTGCAGCGCCACGGCTACATAAAGTTTTGAATGCGATGTAACCACGTGACAGCACTGAGAAGACATGGAGAGAGACGGGCACAAAAATGGCAACTCATGCACCAAATGATTCGGGGTCAAAAAAAGACACAACTTCTTCCATTTGGAAGTATTTCCCATTCCAAGTAAAGGATAAAAGAGAGCCGGTGTTCTGTCAATGTGTTTTATAAATAAACAGTGTTAATATTATAAATAAACAGTGATAGTATTATAAACAGTGTTAATATTATCTACTTTATTTTTTCAGTACTCATAGTGTTTGGGACTCAGTTTCTGAACGTGGAGGTAACGGTGCTTGAGGCTTACGTCAATTTTTTATTCGTAACGGGAATACCGTACACCGTGGTAAAACGTGGAGAACATTTAATGGTATCAAAATTTGGACACCGCCCAAGCCTACTCTCACCTCTGAATGGTAACAGCAATGCAACTCTACCACTGACCCTGTGTGCTCTGCAACATTGATGTTTTACCTCCACAAACACAAGTAGAGCTGGGTATTTTAGCTGTAAAATGGGCAAACCAGGTTAAACAATGAAATTACTTTTTGGACTTGGATTCAATTTGATTCTAGGATTGTTTTATAAGAATAGACTCAGGTATGAAACAAGATTTTCAGTCTTCCACACCTTTAATCATCTTTGACATTTGATATTCAGAAACCCTCCCTATCCCCGTAAGTGAAACCACAACTAGCACTATACCACTACCACCCACCCCTAGGGATGGGTACGGAATTCTGTATTTTTTAAGGTATCGACCGAATTCCATAGTACCGATCGAGCACCGATTCACGTCATTTCAAACGGTGCCTCGTTTCGGTACCCGTCCTTCATAACGAGAACTTGCCAAGACAGCTGCGCATGCGCAAGAGCGTTATGTCGTCGGTCCCTGCGAGAGAGTTGTAAAAAGAGCAGCATGGTAGAAAGAACACAGGCTAAAGCTTGGGTCCACTTCACTAAATGTGATGGGTAACTGGGTGATGATGAAACCAGCGACAGACAACGATCTAAGTGAGACATCCTCATCTTAATCTGCTCTGGTAGGTGAATAAAATGTTTAAGATAACGTTAGCTTGATATGTTAGCTTCCGTTTCGCTAATGGTGCGTTCGCTTTCTCCTCGGAACTCCGAATTTCCGACTAGAACATGAACGCGCTCTAAAGTTTGGCTTCACTTTACTAAATGCAACGGGTGATTGGGTGAAGATGAAACCAGCGACAACGATCTAAGTGTGAGGCATCATCATTTTAATCTGCTCCAGCAGTTAAATAAACTGTTAAAGATAACGTTAGCTTGATATGTTAGCTTCCGTTGCCACCGTTGTTATCAGCTAATGGTGCGTTCGCTTTCTCCTCGGAAATTCTAACTTCCCAGTAGGAAAAATCAAATGAAAAAAGACGGCAAAAGGAATGAAGATACACAGTAATTTAGTTCACAGTAAAGATGTTTGCTTCAGTTTAATCATCAGCTTATAAAACTACAAGGACGATGTTAAAATACAAACTGTTGTATGTTATTTATCGTGATATTTATCAAATATTGTTATTGAGAAAAATATATATTTAATTATCAAAGAGAATTAAAGTAATAAACACTCAAAAGTATCAAAAATTGGTACCGTTAAGTACCGGTATCAATTCGTAGGTACAGGGAATTAGTACCGGATCGATTCAAATGTCAAAGGTACCCATCCCTACCCACCCCCTACAAACACCCGTTTTTCATCTGCACTATGAGCATTAACACATCCCTCAGTGTGCCGATGCACCAAAAAGCCCCCGGTGTTGAGTTTTATCTGTGCCAGGCAGGCCTGGTTAGCTCAGATAGAAACACTGGTGATACGGAGGAGAAAGGCAATATGAGGCTGAGAGAGTTGCGTGATAAGACAGAAGCGTGCCAGGGAAAATGATGCCTGTCATAGCTGCAGGTTACAAGTGATTTTGCTCGTGTAAATTGAAGACATTTTATGGCTTGGATGCATTAAAGGATGAAAGAGAAACCGAACAAGGGAGAAACATGAAGGAAGGAACTAAATATGCAGAAGAGGAGAACTACATTTTTCAGAGTACCCCTTCCTTTAGCCAAACTGTTGGCTGATGAAGAACACTTAGAAAAAAGGAGTGAATGGAAAGCTGCATGAAAGAGACCGGGAGAGTCCAGGTGTTCCCAGGTTCGGCTGAAAGCTTTGACATTTCAGAGCACACTTGTTGCAACACACACATAAATAGGAACATACACAGGGAAAAAACATAAAAAGAGGTGGTAAACTTAACATAACTATGGGCAATCATGTATAATGGCAACAGGCCCCACATTCCTGCCTTTGATGTGACAGGAGGCCCTGCATGAATGTGAGTGTTTAAGGGGCCCCGCTCAAATGGAATTTAACGCGGTCCTGTATGGGACAAAAGGAAATGAAAAAAGGCAGCGAGAGGGTGATAACTAGGAGGGAAAAGATGTCAGGGTCCCACAAGCAGGAGTAGATGATCAAGAACAACGTGTTGAACTGATTAAGTATACCTTGTGTCTTTGTCTTCCTTAGAGCGGAAGCCTGTTGCCATGAAGTCACATGATATGATTAAAATATACAGAAAAAGCTATAAAGTCCACCTTGAAGGGAGACTTTAGTCAGAAACTAAGTGTGAAGTTTGGCCGATGAGGGCAACATGAATGGGGAGATCCTTATAAATCATTAGGAGGAGCAGAATGAACATCTGCTATCCTTAATGCCAATAATATGGATTTATTTACAGAGCACCACAGTACCGCCTCTAACCTGTCTGGTTTCACTTCTCACTCACATCATCTCACAACCATTTGACTTTAATCATGGGAATTACCCACCTAATGCTAACTTCTTGCAAACCAAATCCACCACCTTCTTTGGTGTCCTTTTCTTATCTTAGCAGTTTTCTGCGCTGGCATTCAAATAAAAAGCTGAAAGCACTCTCTTCCTATCTCAATATGAGCCTGACAGGACTTGAGCTGAGCAAGACATAAACAAATCTATCAGCAGATACTAAAGGAAACACAGGAGAAAGACCTCGTCTTTGTTGTTGAATGCTCGTGCAGATCGGCTCTCTGAGGAAAACAGGATCACAGACTGATTATGAGAGGACGGCACCTCCTATATCTATAAAATGTTTGTTTAAAATGTTCAGAAACAACACGTGTGTGTATGTTAGGCATACTTCTACCAGCATGCATTCATACACATTCCCGTGATTTCCAGCCAACACTCAGGAGAGGCTTGAGTAAACCTTAACCATATGTGGGTCAGACTTTCCTTCACCAGAGCACCCCAGACAAAGAGGGATGGTGACAGTGATGGAGGAGGCGAGCCCTCAGACCGACGTGAGCCAGTTGGATATCAAAACACCACACAACTGATTTATTTTAAGGTTTAAGAAGTGCAAAGTCACACAGACATTCACTTAAAAGAGATTTATTACAGCAACATTTCAGTATTAGAAAGAGGGAAGCCCCGCTCTCCGATGCATATTTATATCTCCAGCTGGAACTCAGAGAACAAATGGGATTATGTGATGAGATTATGTCTGGGTAAAGGAAAATGGGCATGAAAATTGGGTCTAATGATCCTAGTCTGCAGGACGGTTATAAGATTCATGCAGCATTACGACTGTATTTTATGTTGTCTTGAGCAGAGAGAAGATAAATGACCATCAATTATTACTAAATAGGAATGTGTATTGGTGAAACTGGCGATACGTATCACGATACATGGGAGACATTATATTGATGTATCATGACGTATTGCGATACATTCAGTCAGACGAGTCCAAACTGATACTTAACGTGTTTAACATGAGGTATCTCAACCATAATAAGAGGGATTCACATTTGAATGGTGGAAACAAAACCCATTGCACACTGCTGCCAACTAGCAGTCAGCGTTTGAATTGCACCAAAAGAAAAGAAAATACACAAATGTTTGCATATAAAGTCTTTCAAATTTTTGATTTACAGCTTTTGAATATCGATGTGATATCACAGGAAATAATATCACAATATATTGCCATATCGAGATTTTCGTGCATCCTTATTACCAAAGCTTTTTTATTTGGTTGGTGTTTTAAGCTTGTGCAAAGGAAGCTCTTATTATGAAGGGGTTTTAACAAAATTACAGTTTTTCTCAGTCGCTTTGGTGCGTTTCTCAGATCAGAATTAAAATTCTCATAACTATTAGTTCAACCTCCACAACATTTAGTCATTTGTGCACATCGTAGTAGCAGTTTCTCCTTTCTCTGAACAAACTGCAAATGATTTTGGACATGTATCAGTTGCTTTCATACATTTCTCTGCTGTTTTTTGACATTTCCATTTGCTTATGTCATGTCAGTCAAAATGAATTATACTTATGGATGCTGAATAGTCATTCTCAATAAAACTAATAGTCTTACTTTCATTGCTTGAGTCATTACACACAAAATTGTTGAACTAGTTATCAAATGTCAAATATCAGTCATCTGTCAAGCAAATTCTAAACCTTTCTTTATCATTTTATTCTGGAAATGTCTCCTAAATTGAACAATTGATCACAGGTGAATTTCATCTGGCAAGCATATATGAACTGAGCAGGAGCTACAGTAGTGTGTACCATTTCTATACTTCTGTATACTTCTCCACTCCAGGAGATACTTTCCTCGCTGCATTGCGAGGGATGACATCCGTTGTGATGTAGATGAAAATATGTGGCCAGACAGACAGAAACGTCTGGATGTGCCAGAATGATTTACTGTACCTGTATGTTACCGTACTGTGCAATACTGTATGTACTGTTACATGTACTGTATATTGTTCACATTTGTGCACAGCTCTACCAAAAGGGTGATTTTTTTGTTTACATGTATTCTACAGTAAACAAGTGACTGTAGCATATTTTCCTTTTGCACAATGCTGTAGAATTACAAACACTTCTATACAGTAAAAATGTAAAACGTACGTATTCAGTGTCTCAGTTACTCCCAAAACTCCCATAACATCTACAGTAACTTTACTGCACATTTCAAATGGCTGTACAAGTAGGGCATAGTGCTGTCTTGAGCATTTTCTGGTGTCACCAAATATTCTTGCAATGGAAAACACTGAAATTACAAACTGTCATGGTGAAAACATGACAAAGCCATTGTTCATAAAGATGGTGTCAAGACTTTTCATTTTGATGGCACTGACAGTTTCATTGACATGAATACTTGCTTTTGAGGAATGGATTATCAATTTTGCGCATGTGACGTGCTTTTGCAGGCTATCCACTAGGTTTTGCAGTTTGCACTAATTGTTTTGAGAAATGCACTAACTGCTGTGCAAATGTTAATAGTGTTCTGAGAAACGCACCAAAGCGACTGAGAAAAACTGTAATGAGATGCCAGGATAATAAAGATTGAACTAATTTTTCCAAACAGCCATGTATTTTAGCCATTTTAGCCACAGGTACACATGATACACTCCTGATTTCAAAGACAACAGCAGGTGTAAATGATTATTTGGATCAGAGTGAGTGTATGGTGATGACCTCTTAGATCCGTATTTCATTCATTTGCTTTCCTCAAATTATGCAGATGGAGAGACAATCTTAAAATGTTTCGTCAATGCATTAATAGAATTTAAAAGTCTCACTACAGCTCTCTAAAGAATTTAAAATGTGCAATCACAACCTTACATCAGCGTTTCATTATCACAGTAACAGAATCTGGTTTTAATGGTAGAATAATTTCAAAATAGTAATCCTAACCAGGAAGTCTGACTTTAAATTGTACCTGCAGCTGTTTTTCCTTAATACGAAGTAAACACACAAACACTCAAATGAAGCGTCAGAGCAAAAGCATTCACACACACCACTTGGATTGTTTTAACACACATCACATTCTACACACTAAATCATAAATGCTGTACAATTATGGGCTCTCAAGTGTTCATCAATCACAATCTGAAGATAATTATTCATTAAAAAGTGACTTATTTCCTTTTCAAAATGCATCAAAATATTTCCCAAAACTCTAATTACACAAGACCAATTTTCCTCAAAGAAATGTGATCAAAATCAGTAATTGTGACTACATGACCACTACAGATTAGAATGCAACGGTGATTTTCCTTGATCCAGCTGCACCTGACCTGCTCAATCAGACGCCGAGGCTGTCGCAAAGCACTCAACATGTTCACATGTGAGTCGGCGTAATCCACTTTCATATCAGGTTACTGGTGATGCCGATTCTTATTGACTGGCTTTTGGTATTCATCCACACGTGTGCAGCACTGTTATTCATGTGCGAGCCTGTGGCCTTTCACCAGCAGTGCTCACAAAAGGTCAAAGACTTGCACAGTTGTGCAAGCACGCACGCAGACACAGCTGCAGAAACATGCAACAGGCCATGGAGGAAGATGTGGGGAGGAAAAGAGAAAGAGAAAAGAACAAAGACCCCGAGCTACATGTGGCATAATTCTCCCGGCGCATATGCACGACACACTGTAAACACGCTGGAGGAAAGCGCACTGCTTTAACAGCAAATTAAACCTATTCATCACTGCTAAGGCCTTTTAATCCTCACGCTCGCTGGAATTAAAAGACCTTGTCACCACTTTCTATCTATTCCTGCGCCTTCTTTCCTCTCGGCTGATGCCTTCCTCTTCCGCTCACATCCACATTCCTACTACAATTTTATCTTCCCTTTCTCCCTACATTTTCCTCCCTCCCTCCCTCTGAATTAAGTGCCTTTAGCTAGCAATCGTCAGATAAGTGCGTGTAGCGAGTTGCTAGACACGGCGCAGCAGCAGCATTTCATCTTCCACCCATCACTAAATCACACTAACTCAATCATCAGCATGAAGTTTCCCACACACACACACACACACACACACACACAAGAAGCTGCGAGTGTAAGACGTGCAGGATGGAGAGAGGTGCTTTGCTTTGACTGATTTTATCAGCTGTCATGCAAACCGGGGAAGAAATTGCACCACAACATTATCATATACAATAAGATGAGGCTGGAAGATGGAGCTTTCCAATTGAACACCTTCTTAACGCCACCATTCCCATGAGAAAAGACCTCTCCTTACAATAAGGAGCAACTCACACCCCATATAGGAAACAATATTACACGTTTACATCAAAGGCTGTAGGGTGGATATTCGTGTTAAAGACATAACATGCGTTCATTAAAAGATCAAGATTTACTGTGTGTATGGTTATGGGTGTGTGCATTTATATAAGGAATGGCAGCTGGTCACATTAAAAGTCTAGAGCCAATGAGAAAACAGAGACAAGCTGCTCACTTGGATACTAAACTAAGATATGGAGAAGAGCTTCATGCATGCAGGGGGGGGGGGGGGGTGCAGCCATACAGGGTGTGTATGTGGCATTGTGGAGAGAAGAGGAGCACACACAAGCACAGGAGAGAGGCTGGGGAGTAGAGTGTTTGCATTGTCTAGAAGTGGAGGAGGATGTGTTTGCATGAGACAAAGTGTGTTTGTGTGCACGTGGGACTGTTGCATTTATTTGCATGTGAAGCAAAGAGCTTGTGTACAGTCAACACATGCAAGAGAGCAACCGTGTGCAGTTGGTAAACATCAGTCGGATTATTTAAGCAGCAGTTAGCAGCTTGAGGAAACAAAGGACATTCACTCCTGCTCATGTGAAACTATGCAGCAGCACTTGACCCACCATTTACTGCCTGGATCAGCCATTCGCTGGGATTACAGTGGATGGAACCTCATCTTCAGCTGTAATTACCAAGACAGGTGTGTGTGTGTGTGTGTGTGTGTGTGTGTGTGTGTGTGTGTGTGTGTGTGTGTGTGTGTGTGTGTGTGTGTGTGTGTGTGTGTGTGTGTTCCTAAGGGAGAGCCGCAGTGATTACATGGCCACTGGTGCCTCTAATAACATATTTTAGGGGAAGCGAGGAGCAGAAAGGATGAGTGGGGGTGAGATGACTGATTTCCATCTTTCTTGAGGACAACCAGAAATATGGCAAGCAAAGTCTGATGGTGGTTTAGATGTGGGTCTGGTTTGACTGAGCTGTCATTTTGGAAAGGGAGTATGTGTGTGTGCCGATGTTTTTAATGGATGTAACACAAGAGGCTAATGGGCGCCTGGCCAAAACCACACCTCAGAATAATGTGTGTCAAACCATTCCTGCCCACAAATACCAGACGCTCTCGGCCTCTTCCACGTCTCCGTCTTCCCCTTCGGCCCTCTTTTACTTCACCGTCTTCCTCAAAGCACTTCTGGGAGAACTACTTTGGTCACATTAATCTCTTACAATTCCCTCTTCATTTTTTGTTTTGACACTTTGTTTTCTCCTTAAAGGCACAGTGTGTGATATTTTTACCGGTTTACTATCAAATCCTGTGTTTCCAGTTCACAAACTTGTCCTTTTTCACTAATATTTCTCACCAACATCAATTCTAAATATTCCTCTCAACTGGAAATTATACATTTTTAAATACATAAACCTTCTAGCAGGTTCACGATGGTGGTGTAACCCAGAAGCTAGAACCTTAATGAGGTATTAACTAATTGGCTTACTAATATGATCCATCCTCAATTTAGATAAAATATAAAATATAAATTAAGGAAATTAACAATACTAATTAATAGATATCTAATTAACTAATAGATAATTTCATAATGAATTATTGGAAGGGTGAATAACTAAAATAACGAGTTTAATATTAAACATCGGTTAAAACAAGAATCTTGAACATCACTAACAGAAACAGAAGAGGAAAGCTGTATACTATTGGTCCAGGTGGGAATCTGAAATTTCATTGGCTGAGAGAAATAAGTCCCGCCTCCGCGAAATAAAACCGTGCGACGCAGCTGAGCGAGAGGAGAGACAAACGGCTGTGCAGCACGCAGATACAGAAAGCAAAGACTGAGCGGTTAGAGAGAGAGAGAGAGAGAAAAAAAAAACTACGGTCGAGGCCGTGAAGAACCCTGATTTGGGTGCCGCATAGATAGAGGGAGAGGCGGACTTGACTCCTTCTAATAAGAGCTAGGAACTTGGAACCAACGCGATTTGTGTGGAGACGACAGAGTGAACCAATCCTCTGTAGGAGGGAACCGTTGGAGCGCGTTGGCTGGGTTTTTTTTTTCCTTGGGTTTGATCCCGACTCCTATGATCACTCACTTGGAACGAGAACTGGATTTCTTCCTGACGAGGGAGATGGCGAGCCTTAACCACTGAACGAACCAGGACATCTCAAGTAACTGAAGAGCAGACTGCTCTCTTCTGTGAACAATCTCAACGGTGTGGTAGGAAAAAATCGCACCACCGGACTCTGACTTTCACCCCAAGCGTGGGGATTTGACTTGACGCCGGCTGACTTGTGACTCATATGATCAAATCTCATACCGACCATTTTACTATTGTCGATTGTTTTCATCTGTTTTTGTGTGTTATCTTTATGTGTTATATTTCCCATTATTATTAAAATTTAGTATATAAACCGTTTCATGCTATACCCGTGACTCCAGTCATTCTTAAACAACCTCCAATTCTCCCCGAACCTAATTATTGGCCCATTTGTTTATTTTTTCTTTTAATTATCTTATTGTATCCTGTAATCCGGTTACATAAAACTTGGCGAGCCAGCCAGGAGAATTGTAGAGTTGTTACCTTAGCTAACCATTGACTGACATCATAAGAGTGCCTGGAGGTCACAGTGGTTTGCCATTTTGGCATTATTGGTACTTTTGAGTGTTTTAAAATGGAAGTTGTGAAAACAGAAAAGGTCAAAGTTTCAAATGCTGTTTTAATCAGTGGGTTAACTGATACAGACCTTGATAACGAAGTCTTTGGGTTTATGGAAGGATTCGGACCAGTTAACAGGCGCATTAAGTTACCAAACTGTGATCAGATTATTGTGGAGTTTCAACATGAAGCCACTGTTAAGGAATTAAAGAAACAATGTTTACCCTATGACAAACCTTGTACTAGGAACCCAGATGTTTTCTTTCATATTCAAGACCTAGCCAGCGCGTACAGTCTAGAAACTAGCACATCTGCCACTGATGCCTATCTGTCAGAGCTCAGGGACATAGCTGCGCGTAGCAATCAATCATTTAAAGACCTTCTAATGGAGGAACTGGCAAAAATTGGGGAATCTTTAGGAAGGGATACCCATGCATCTGAACCAGTCACTGAACCAGAGCCAATGCTCCATAGTGACCAAGTTACATATTCCCTGCCTTTAACACCAGAAGTTAACTATATGAACAACTCAAAGGACAATTGTCCACCTACAGAGACTGGAAAACAAAACCCTTGCATTCCACCAAATCTTTTAAACACACCTGAGGTTCAGCGAGTTATTGTGGAACACATTGTTAAAAGCAGTGAGGTTATCCCTCCGCCTACTTCACAATACAGACTAAAACCGTTCTCAGGGCGAGTTCCACACCCTTCTTTTGAAACTGACTATGATACTTGGCGTAGTAGTGTAGTGTTATGCATAAATGATCCTTCACTCACCAAGTCCCAAATTGTACGAAGAATCGTGGAGAGTCTGTCAGCCCCAGCAGCGAGCATCGTTAAAGCTCTTAGTCCAAAATCCGACCCGGAAACGTACCTTGAACATCTCGATTCAGCTTACGCAGCTGTCGAAGACGGCGACGAGCTCTTTGCTCGCTTCTTAAACACAAACCAGGACAGTGGTGAAAAACCTTCCGATTACTTTCAGAGGTTATACACCTTGTTAAACCTAGTTATTCAGAGGAATGGAATTTCCTCCAGTGACGCCGACCAGCAGCTGCTCAAGCAGTTTTGCAGAGGCTGTTGGGACAGCTCGCTGATTTCAAACCTGCAACTCGAACAAAAGAAAGACAACCCGCCTCATTTTACAGCACTTCTCCTCAAACTGCGCACTGAAGAAGACAAACAGGCTACTAAAGCAGCACGCATGAAACAACACTTAGGGGCACAACGAACTAGAGTGTATTCAAATGTGCAAACAACATGCTCTCAGAGTAAAAACACTTGTGAACTGGAAATAGATGATAACTGTGATGACTTACGCAAACAAATCGCTGAGCTCAGGAGCCAAATTGCACAGCTTAAGGTTAACAACACAGATAAAAAGGCAAAGAAAACTCAAAAAGAGTCAAAACCCCGTGTGGGGACTAAAATTCCAGATGAGCCCAAACAGATTCAGCAGATAACAGCAGTGGTGCCCAGACCAAAGCCTGGATACTGTTTTAAGTGCGGAGAAGATGGGCACATAGCTTCTAGCTGTAGCAACGAGCCAAATCCAGCACTAGTTGCAACTAAAAGACTTGCTCTTAGACAGAAGCAGCGCGAGTGGGAGATGTCAAAGCCAATTGCTCAGTCTCCTCCTTTAAACCGGTAGAAGCTCCTATCGTGGGACAGATAGGTGCTAAAGTAGAACCAAGTCCCTCTAAGGAAAGGACAGAGAGACTTTTTTGCAAGCCAGTTCATGCTCATTCAGTGCCAAAACTTCCCAAAAGATTAGTGGGTGGGCGATGCACAGCTACAGTCTCAGTTAACAGTGTTGAATGTAATTGTTTACTGGATTCAGGGTCCCAGGTAACCACCATTGCCAATTCTTTTTACCAAGAACACTTACCTGACCTCTCAATTAAACCCATCAGTAATCTGTTAGAAGTCGAGGGCGCAAACGGTCAAGCAGTTCCTTATTTAGGATACATAGAGATAAGTGTCACATTTCCAAAAGAGCTCGATCAGTCTGGACTTGAGTTACCTACCCTTGCGTTAGTGGTTCCGGATATAAGCTCAAACTCTGATACACCACTACTCATTGGCACAAACACACTCGATCCTTTGTATGAGCAATTGTCTGCCAATAACTTACCTGATTCCAAGGCACTCTCTTATGGGTACCAACACGTGCTAAAAGCCTTAGCAGTCAGAAAAAAACAAAGCAAAGATGGACGAGTTGGTGTGGTGAAGCTTCGAGGGAGAACCCAAGAAGTTCTCCCTGCAAATAAAAAACTGTTACTAGAAGGGTTTATGCAACCCAGCCAAAACAAGCATGAGCCTTATGCACTCATTGAACAACCCACCAATGGTTCTCTACCAGGGGGTATAATTGTAGACTGTTGCCTCATTTCCTTACCTTCACATGGTCCATACAAAGTACCTGTTGTACTAAGAAACGAAACTAACCATGACATCACATTACCCACTAACTGTGTGATCGCTGAGTTAGTTAAAGCCGATCGTGTTATGCCATATCCAGAACCTGACAAAAGTGATCAGAAAGTACTTGCGGCGTGTAGTTCGCAGCAACAGACTTCACCTTCAAACCCTCCTCTCAGTTTTGACTTCAGTACTTCGCCCTTGTCCGAAGAATGGAAAGGGAGGATCACCAACAAACTTAACACTTACTCCGATGTGTTTTCGCACCACGATCTTGATTTTGGTCATACACAACAGATAAGACATCACATCAACTTAAAAGACGAGACCCCATTCAAACAGAAATCTCGGCCGATCCATCCACATGATTATGAAGCCGTGAGAAAACATTTGGAAGCCCTCTTGGAAACCGGTATAATAAGAGAGTCGGAGTCTCCATTTGCCTCACCAATAGTGGTAGTTCGGAAAAAGAATGGTGAGGTACGTCTATGTATAGACTATAGAAAGCTTAATCTGCAAACCATTCGCGACGCATATGCCCTGCCTAACTTGGAGGAGTCCTTTTCTGCTCTCGCTGGATCACAGTGGTTTTCTGTGATGGACCTCAAGTCAGGTTACTATCAAATAGAGATGTGTGAAAAGGATAAACCTAAAACTGCTTTTGTTTGCCCGTTTGGGTTTTATGAATTTAACCGTATGCCACAAGGAATAACAAATGCTCCAAGCACTTTCCAACGGGTTATGGAAAAGTGTATGAAGGACATTAATCTGAAGGAAGTGTTAGTTTTCCTAGACGACTTGATCGTCTTTTCCAACTCCTTGGAAGAACACGAAACCAGACTTTCTCACGTTCTTGAACGGCTTAGAGAATACGGACTCAAGCTATCACCAGATAAGTGTCGTTTTTTCCAGACATCTGTGCGTTATCTTGGACATATAGTATCTCGAGATGGCATAAAAACCGATCCAGATAAGGTGGAAGCACTCAAAACATGGCCGAAGCCTCAGACTTTGAAGGAACTCCAATCTTTCTTAGGATTTACCGGTTATTACCGACGCTTCGTTAAAGATTACTCAAATATTGTCAAGCCACTAACATCTCTCACGGCTGGTTATCCACCCAAACGGAAAAACTTTAAAACACCACCATGTAGATCAAAGTACTTGAACCCCAAAGAACCCTTTGGGAATCGTTGGAGCCAAGACTGTGAGAAGTCCTTTCAAACTGTTATTGAAAAACTTACCACTTCGCCAGTTCTTGGCTACGCTGACGCAAAACTCCCATATCTAGTACACACAGATGCTAGTACGACCGGACTCGGTGCAGCGCTATACCAAGTGCAAAACGGTGTCACACAGGTAATCGCTTATGCAAGTCGCAGTTTAAGCTCTAGTGAAACTAGGTACCCTGCGCACAAGTTGGAGTTTCTAGCCTTAAAGTGGGCCATAACAGATAAGTTTCATGACTATTTGTATGGGAACACATTCACTGTCATTACTGATAATAATCCGTTAACTTACCTCTTAACAACGGCAAAACTCGATGCAACGAGCTATCGTTGGCTAGCTGCGTTGTCCACCTATAATTTTGACATCAGATACCGTGCAGGTACACAGAACGTTGACGCGGATGGCCTGTCTAGGAGGCTGCATGATAAACCTGAAGACAACTCAAAATTCACTGAGGAATGCCAACGACTAGATGAGTTCCGATCTCATCTTTTATCCTCTGTCAAAGAAGTCGAGCTTCAACTTCAAGCCGAAGCAGTGAAGGCAACATGCCAAAAGCACATGGTCTTGGATGAGACTGATTCTCCTTGTGGTTTAGTTCAGTCACTTGCCATGTCTGCAGCGGCCATTCCAGACCTATTCCAGTTGGAAGACAATAGTGACAGTTTCTTTGCTGTGCCCAAGTATAACCATGCTGACCTTGTCTCCTTGCAGAGGAAAGATCCAACCATTGGCCGAGTCATTCAGCTGCTTATGACTGACAATAAACCGCCAACTGATACTATTGCAGAACCCCCGGTGGTTCTTAACCTTTTGAGAGAGTGGAAACGGTTTGAGTTTCAAAATGATTTACTGTACCGGAGACGCCAATTAGGACCAGAGACATCATTGCAGTTAGTCTTGCCTGATTCATTACGTTCAACAGTCATGCAAAGCCTACATGATGATATGGGGCATCTTGGGGTTGAACGTACGACAGATCTCATTCGGTCCCGTTTTTACTGGCCAAGAATGGCTAGTGATATCGAAATCAAAGTTAAAACTTGCGAAAGATGTATCCGTCGGAAGGCCCTCCCTGACAAAGCTGCTCCAATGGTGAGTATTACCACCACCAGACCTATGGAGTTAGTTTGCATGGATTTTCTCTCCATAGAACCAGACAGTAAGAACACTAAAGATGTCTTAGTGATTACAGACCATTTTACAAAGTATGCAGTGTCCATCCCAACCAAAGATCAGAAAGCCACCACCGTCGCGAAGAACCTGTGGGAACATTTTTTAGTCCACTACGGGTTTCCTGAGCGTCTTCATAGTGATCAGGGACGGGATTTCGAATCACGTACAATCAAGGAACTTTGTTCTTTACTTGGTATCCGTAAAGTCAGAACGAGCCCTTATCACCCTCGTGGCAACCCCGTTGAACGGTACAATCGTACATTACTCAGCATGTTGGGAACTTTACAAGCCACTGAGAAACATCACTGGCGCGATTTTGTAAAACCACTTACTCACTCGTACAATTGTACAAAAAATGACGTGACGGGATACTCTCCCTACGAGCTAATGTTCGGTAGGCAGCCTCGGTTGCCTATAGATATTGCCTTTGGGTTACCGCATTTGAACAAGCCCTCTATAACTCATTCTCAGTATGTTAAAGAACTGAAGAGTCATCTGGAACAGAGTTATGACATTGTCATAAAAAACTCTCAAAAAACAGCGAGGAAGAACAAAGAACGGTTCGACAGAAACATTCGTGAGTCCACATTAGGTGTGGGAGATCGTGTTTTAGTCCGAAATCTTCGCTTAAGAGAAAAGCATAAATTAGCAGACAAATGGGAGCAAACAGTGTATATAGTTCTCAAACAGATGGAAAACTTGCCAGTATACACTGTAAAACCAGAGAACGGAGAAGGACCCAACAGAACACTCCACAGAGATCTTTTACTGCCTTGTGGTTTTCTCTCTTCATTAGAAAATGAAACAGAACGCGTTACGAAACCTAGCAGACCTCATACAAGACAGAGTTCAGCCTTAGAACCTGACCCAGATGAGCCACTTGACGAAGAGGTAGATGAGTTTTATTACTCTGATCTTCCACAAGTGCTAAACCGACCATCCTATCAAATAGCGGTCACCTTGCCAAATAGGGAACTCATAGCAGATTCAGGACCGGTAAATAATATTCAACAACAAAACACACTATCCTTACACACAGGGGATCGCAAGGAACCAACCTTAGCTGGTAATGAAAATGCTGAATTGTCCTTACTTGACAAAGGCATCAACACCGAAACATTCTTACCTGAAAGAGTGAAAGAAGCAGCAACATACTTACCTGAAAAAACGAAAAAAAACGAAGTATACTTACCTGACGTAGAAACGGGGGATGAAACTAACACAAACCTACCTCAATTGGATGGTGTCCTAAAGTCGCAGCAACGTGATGTAAGTTTTGAACCCATCATACACGATCAGACACATACATCTGAAAAGACCAAAGTCTTAGAGAATAGCTCATCAGCTCTGTCGGAAACAGAGAGCTCACTTCGTCCTGTCTCAGTTGAGAATCAAACCGAAACGGATGAGCATGATACTGTGCAACCAGAGATGTATGTCAGGAGATCTGAACGAAGTAGTCAGCCTCCTCAAAGACTAACTTACTCTCAATTGGGCAATCCACTAGTGACCGTAGTTAGGTCCCTTTTCCAAGGACTTAATAAAGCTTTTATTGACTCTCTTACTCAAGAAGTTGTGTACCCCGTAGAAACAATGCACAGGGACGTGCATGATATTTAATGGGGGAGGATGTAACCCAGAAGCTAGAACCTTAATGAGGTATTAACTAATTGGCTTACTAATATGATCCATCCTCAATTTAGATAAAATATAAAATATAAATTAAGGAAATTAACAATACTAATTAATAGATATCTAATTAACTAATAGATAATTTCATAATGAATTATTGGAAGGGTGAATAACTAAAATAACGAGTTTAATATTAAACATCGGTTAAAAC